>NW_015387418.1:194667-212579 GCF_001527695.2 Protobothrops mucrosquamatus
GGAGATCCGGAATAATCCGGATCTCTGGGGGGAGTTCGTTCCACAGGGTGGGGGCTCCCACAGAGAAGGCCCTCCCCCTGGGGGTCGCCAGCCGACACTGTTTGGCCGACGGCACCCTGAGGAGGCCCGCTCTGTGGGAGCGTACCGGTCGATGGGAGGCAATCTGCGGCAGAAGACGGTCTCGGAGATACCCAGGTCCCAATGAGAGCCCAATAAGTGTGTCTAGGTCAGTCAGGTATATAACAGAACATTTATACCAATCATACACCTGATTACGTACTATCAAATCATTTTTGACTCCAAGCAATGAAACATATTTTCTCCAAGATGATATATCCCTAACACGTTCTTTCATGTCTCCCAAAGGTGCATTCATCACCTCTGTAACTGAGTTCATCCACCTTTCTGCTTGCTGGTCGTCCTCTTCTCTTTTATTCTACCTTTCACAGTATTATAACTTTTTCTGGTGAGCTTGGGCTTTGCATAATTTGTCATAGTAGGATAATTTGAACATGGTCATTCATACCTTGAATGAAAATTCTGAGTTGTGTTCAATGACACATCAGTTTTGTTTTCTTGGCTCTCCACAATGTTTTCAGGAGTTTTGTCCAACATCAAAGTTCAAAAGCATCAACACTTTTCTATATTGCTTCTTCAAAATTCAACTTCCATTTCCATAGGATGGCCCAGGGCCTACTATGGCTTGCACAATTTTGATCTTTTTAGAAGTAGACATATCACAGCATTTGAACATCTTTTCCAAGGCCCTCATGCTTGTTCTACTGAGTGCTAGTCAGTGGTATATTTCTTGACTGCTTGTTCCTTTAATGTTGATAGTTAGCCTAAAAGATGGAAGCTACTCACCATTTTGATATTTTCATTGTCAGTTCTATGACTGGTGTTATATCTATTGTCATTAATTTGGTCTTCTTTATATTTATATTTACTTTTAGTTCCTTTTATTATTGTTATTTTGGTAATGTTATATACCTTACTTTGACTTTAATGCTAGGATTTTCAGATCCTTTGCATTTTTGGCTATCAGGCTGGTATCATCAGCATAGCATAGCAGTTTTAAAACCATACTTATTTTCTTCCAATCCAGCTTCTCTTAAGATATATTAGTTGAATAAATAAGGGAGAGTATACAGACTTATCACACTCCTTTGCCAAGCTGGAGCTAGTCTTTTTTGCTATGTTCCTGAACTGTACATTTTTATAAGAAATATGAGATGTGCTGGGATTTCCATTTTTCTGGGCACATTTCACAGCTTGACATGGTTGATAAAATCATGAAATCTAATCAATATTTTTTAGTAATAGATTGTATTGTAGCCAAGTATTGTATTTGCTATATTCTTCCTAATTGTATAAGTAACACCATTTCTTCTTTGTTTTTATGCCCTATGTAATAGTATGATCTTCTCACTGAAAGTGTCCAATCCCAGACCATCTCAGTTCACTAATGCCTAAGATGTCAATTTATAGTAATTTCTTTTTATCTTTCATTATGTTGAGTTTTCCTATGTTCACGCTTCTCACATTTTATGTTCTTTCTGTAATTCCATCTTTGCACTTTTGGATTTTCTTTTCCTATATGGCAACATCAGTGACTAGATGTTCTGAAGACTTTAATCTAGCTCTATCAACATCTGTCTGAGCAGCAGGTTGAATTACAAGACCTCCAAGGTCCCTTCCAACCCTATTATTCTGTGTTCTATGTTCTTCCTCAGTATAATGTTGAGTGCCACCAGACTTGTAGAGGCCCATCAACTGGCACTTTATTGTCAATTATATTTTTATCCATGAACTTTTCTCAGTCAAAATACAGGAATGCTTTACTGTTGCTTTCTCTGAGCAATATGAATTGAAGCTTTTGTTATTGTTACTAAAATGATCATCTGCCTCTGGCATCTTCCTATATTGCTGTTGCCCAATATAGCAGTGCCTACTTGTTTTGACTGAGCAGTTGGGATAATTTTCATGCCTTGGGGGACCCTGCTGGGAGCATATACTTTTGGCATAAGCTCCTAACATTCTTTGCTCATACCTTTAGACCAGGGGTGTCAAACTCAATTTCACTGAGGGCCGCATCAGCATTGCGGTTGCCCTGGGGTGTGTGTGTGGCCAGAGTGGGTGCAGCCTAATGGGTGGACGTGTATGGAGTGGGTGTGGCCTACTGAGTGGGCATGGCCAGTTTTACATTATTCGCATTAAGGGTGCCTATGGGGGGCCTGGGCAGGAGTGGGACAGATCCGAGGGTCTCTGGCAAAAGGGAGTGGGACCGGGGCAAGTGCCAAGGCATGGTCCACTGGGGCAAGTGCCAAGATGGCCACCACAAAATTGTACATTGGCTCCCGGCTGGCCTGGGCCAGGGCCAAGGCAGCGTGGGCTGTTCCCTCACTGTTTCCAGGATGGCTTCGCGGGCAACATGAAACCACTTCGCAGGCCGCATCCAGCCCCCGGGCCTTGTGTTTGACATGTCTGCTTTAGACCATGCTGGGATGGAGCACCATACAAAGCAACTTTAATATTATGCTTTAAATATGTACTATGCCTTGTAATTATAACACTAAAGAACAGTCAATCTCTGTTCCAGAGTGCACCGACAGTGATTGCTGTTGGGGCTAGTTAGGGTGGAGACATGATAGGAAGAGACAAAGCAAGCAATAAGAAAGAAATAATGTATTCATTAAAATGTTCCCTTTGATCTAAGGCACAGAGGCAGGGGGCACTTTAGATTTATAGCCCTTCCTTACCATCCTAACACTTTGTCTTTCCCTTCTTCCTGATATTATGGAAGATATGGAAATTGGATATATAATATCCATATACACATACAATATAAATCTGCAAAGCAGCCTTACTCTCCCTATATTATGTCTCACAATAGTCAACAGACAACAGCTGTCATTGCCAAAATAGTGGCCACAGTAAGCCATTTGGGAGTTAATGCAGATTAGATGTCTAGTTCCTTTCTCTTTCTCTTTGCATGATAAATGCCAATATTTCAGGAAGAATGTATTTTTCTTGAACTTGTTTTCACCTAATTTTATATCTGTGCTGGCCTGCATAATATTGCGCATAATAAGAATGGTTGCCATGGACAGTTGCTAGAACTGTTGTAATTGATTTTACAAAGAGATCTTCTCATTCATATTTGGTTTTGTATTACATCCTAACACATATTTATTGTATTTTAAGTCAGCTTAGCCATAAAAAAAGGAAGGAAGGAAAGTCCTATATGCAAAAATAATTTTATGTTACAGAGATAAATATATGAAGCAACCTGCTTCCAGAAGCTGTGAATGCTCCAACACTGGAAGTTTTTAAGAAAAGGTTGGACAGCCATTTATCTGAACTGGTATAGGCTTTCCTACCTGAGCAGGGAGTTGGACTAGATGACCTCTAAGGTCCCTTCCATCATCATCATCACCATCACCATCACCATCATCATCATCATCATCATCATTCCTGAGATTTTTGTATTGGAGCCTGGTTTATGATCAAAACAATATTAGTTTTTTTTTTGTTCACTGCATGCGTCATCCAATAAGGGACAGGATTTTTGCAAAGCACATCTATGTGTTGACTCCTATGCTAACTGTTTGCCACAAATCATTTAGTTAACTCAATTGCACCCTCTTATACCAAAACCATACATTTTATTGATGCCAAGAACTAATAAGACTTAGAAAAACTCCATGGAAACTATGACAGAAATGTTACAGCTGGGACTTCTGTGGAATCTGAGTTCATCTGGAACTAGAAATGTTTCTTTTGCCAAGTATTTCTAGTGCTCTGGTCCTTAACATCCTTTCATGGTTGTTCCTGGTCTCAGCTACATCTCTTGCCATTGTGTGCTTTTTCTAAAATTTAATCTCATTGGCTGAAATGACTCTTGTATTTTTGCTAACTGATACAGCTACAGGGATATAGATCAGATTTGCCTTTCTCAGTGTTACATGTAGCTACAGGACATTCCATTCCACAAATTGTTCAGCAAATATAATTAAAAAAAAGATAGCTGGTATACTGGTGAACTGAAGAACTGATTAATCATAGAGAGAAAGAACATGAAAAGGCTAGATAAGATAATATTATTTCTATGACAATAAGGATCAGAATATTTCAGCCAATTATTATTCCAGTAATCATGCACATTTGTGAATGCTGAATATTTAGAAACAGTGAGAGAAAGAAGATAGAAATCTTCAAATTATGATTTTGGAGGCCATCGCTGGCAATTAAAGGACCACAAGAAGAGCCATTCAGTCGGTTCCAGACTATATTTTTCATTTCTTCATCTCATGTCTTTTAATTTCATTTGTAATCCATTTGTTCCAGGTCAAATCAGCCAATGGCAGTTCACAAAATAAATTAAAAACATCAGTAAAATCACAGCAGCTACAAAATATAATAAAACTACAATCAATAAATAACAGCAGGACTTAGACAAGCAACATTATGTAACTTTACATTTTAAAATGTCAAAGTGGGAATTTTATCACAGAATTCTAAGATAGTCAGACCTGAATATAAAAGTGAACACATTTCTTATTAAATCAGATTAGAAAGGGAACTGTCCAAACTTTGAAGGAGGTAGGATTCCGTAAAATTGGTTTCACTACTGACTAAGCACCAAGCCCAGTAGATTTCAACTATATCTCCCTTAAAGTTGGCACCTTCAGTAAATCCTTCAAAGATAATTTGGGTTATCAGTTTATAATATATAGGAAAAGCTGCTCCTTCAGATGAACAGGGCCCAATTTATCTAGGGATTTATAACTCAAAATAAGTTATACATTTAATTTGGAATTTAAATTGAATTTCATTTAGAATATTTTGAGCAACCGTGCTCCTATTGGGGAACACCAGACCAAAGATTGGCTGCTTTATTCTGGATCTTCACAATTTCTCAGATTTCTTGCAGGGTAGAACAGATTGCAATAAAGTAAAGAGGAAGTAAAGCTGATCAAGAAGCATATGTTTTCTTGACAGGGATTTGAGAAGTAGTAGAAAAGGAAGACAGTGGATGAGTTATTATTTTAAATAATTATTTTAATTATTTTAAATAATTAAAAAATATTTTATTTTTTTGTCATTCGCATTTCATTATGTCCCTTCTTTGGCATCCTTTCTTTAATGATTCTATTCACCATTTCAATGATATTAACGTAACTCTTCTTCTGCAGTCAGTTGGCCATGAAGAGTTGACCGTGGGGAGTTGTCCAAGACCTTCTGCACCAAAGTTTTCCCACGTCCTCAGTGCCCAGTTCTTCATCTACAAGGATTAGCATCAGATCTGCCTCTTGTGAGGCTTTCAGCAGATCAGGGGCTTTCCTGTTTAATACTGATCTACTTACTTGTAGTAGATTTACTTATCTGTACTAGAATCTACTACAGTGATCTACTACACTGTACTACACTGATGTTGAAATAAATCCAAGGGTATCTTCTCCTTGTAACTGTTGTGGCTCCGTCCTGTGGGTCCCTCTCATCAGAGGAGGAAGGCTCTGAACATGAAGGAGAGGAGATGGCCAGGCCTCCCTCTCCAGGACCTTCCCCTCTGGTGCGGCCTTCGGTGCCTTCCGACGAAGAGGAGACTGGCCAGGAGCCAGGTGCTTCTGGGATTGGCCAGGAGCCAGGTGCTTCTGGGATTGGCCAGGAGCCAGGTGTATCGGACTCCGAGGAGGATACGTCTTGGCTGGATCCACGCCAGCGTCGGAGGGACAAGCGTGCGCAGCAGCTGAAACGCCGTGCCAGAGATTTCAGCTGAGTCACTGGGCCACACCCCACTGGCTATATAAGCAAGGGGNCTGGACTTATCGTATGTTTTGTTTTGTATTATCAGTAAAGGCTTTGGCAGGCAGCCACGAAGTTGCTGCCAAGTGTTCATTTGTATTTGGCTGTGCTGAGCAGTTTTTCAGCCCTCGGCTGACTGGTTTGGGGGTGTGAGTCGGACGGGGGACAGAACAGTAACAGTGGAGGCAGAACCAGACATGGTGGTATGGCTGGAACAAAGTTGCAATACTACACTGATCTACTTACCTGTAATATAACGGTTGCAGGATTTGGGACTGGCCAGTCTAGAGAAAAGAAGGACTGGGGGGGGGGCATGATAGCAGTATTCCAGTATTTGAGAGGTTGCCACAGGGAGGTGGGGTTCAATTTATTTTCCAGAGCACCAGAAGGCAAGACAAGAAACAACGGATGGAAACTAATCAAGGAGAGAACTAAGGAGAAATTTCCTGACAATAAAAACAATTAACCGGTGGAACAGCTTGCCTTCAGACGTTGTGGGTACTTCATCACTCGAGGTTTTTAAGAAGAGATTGGACAGCCACTTGTCTGAAATGATATAGGGACTCCTACTTGAGCAGGGGACTGGACTAGAAGACCTTCAAGGTCCCTTCCCACTCTATTCTGATTAAAGAGTTGGAGGGAGATGGAAAGTCATTAAAGAGCAATGGGCTCTTATAGGAGATGAGTTAGTAAACATTTATGTATAAAATTACCTTAATTGCTAGTACCTGATTAATTAAATAATCAATTGCCCTCCATTTATACTTTTTACTGGCCATAATTTATATAATTTTGGACACAATTTGCTCTAATAAACATTATTTAGTGCAAATTAAGGCCTTATCCTAGTTGATTCCATAACAGCCATTTTAGTCCGTTGGGATTAAAAAGCAATCCTAACATGCATGTTTAACAAAACTTAGACAACACAGTCTCATTCCTGTTAAGTATTAAAGTCTGCCAGAGGCCACTTATGTTGAGGCACTAATATCCGTCATTTTACAGAATCTGAACAATAATGATACTGTGTGTTAGAGTTCCTTTACAAGCAATAATCATATTCGTACCCAACACATCCCAGTCTAAATTGTTAAAATGGAGATTAATCTTACCCATTAAATTTCAAATTGCCAATATTTGCTGTTCAACTTTGTCTTTCCTTGCACCACTAGTTGATTGCATACTTCTGACAAGCATTCTCTTCAGCTTGAGATTCAGATCCAAATAGTGTCCTGCTCCTGTCACACAGAGCATGTAAAATGTTTTTAAGATCAGTGTTGACTGGGGTTTTTAGTATTTGGGGAATTTTATTTAATAACTGATTTTAGATAGAGCTATTTAAGGAATCTGCGGTAATAGACAGGTGGTTTTTCATCTTTTGTTGAAGATGAAAAGTCTGACAAGCACTAATCATGATGAAATTGAGCCCTATAATTATTTTGTATTATTTCAATGAATAATGTAGTACTGCCAATTCCATGGTAGAAACTGCATATGAATACTGTACCTCTTGAAATGCTATAAGTGCTTTTTAATATTTTAGTTCTAATCAGAGAGTAAATATGTATTGTTACTTTTGTCCTAAAAATGAATCAAGCTGAGAAGAGTATTGAGAAAAGAATGTTACTTTAACTATTTTCTAAAATTGGAATAAAATTATCTCAGTATAGGGAAGAGAGCAGTTTGGTGTAATGGTCAAGCATAAGGCGACAAACTTGAGTCAGTCACTCTCTGTCAGACCTAGAAAAAAGGCAATGGCAAACAATTCTGAAAATCTTGCCAAGAAAACTGTAGGGTCTTGTCCATCCAGTTGTCAGGAATCAACATTGAGTTGAAGACATAAATATATAATACAGGAAATGTTTATATGTATATCTGATGGGGAAGAAATGGATGTTAGGAAGATATTTGCTAATCTCCAAATAAATTTAATAAAAATAAATGCTTAAAATATCTGTGTTTCTAAACTAAGCATGTGTTCTAACCATGTTTTCTCAGCAGTGTCATATAAACCTCAATGGCAGATAAAATACAGTATTTGTATTTATGGTGAAGAACAAAATAATAAAATATCTAATCAAGTCATGGTCCATAACTTTCTGAGATTATTCATATTCCAACATATACTGGTTGAAGACACTAACAAAATAAATTGTCCAAATTTAAGAATACTATTACCCCACCACCCCAAAATACAGTACTTGCATTGGGCTAATGCAGTGATAGCTTATTCTGATTACATCTATGCTAATGGTAGAAACTGTCAAATCTGACAAGATGAAGGAAGCAAGAACTGCCCATATTTCAGTCAGGATCTTTAATTTTAGTCTGGGTTACAGACAGACTGTTGGGAACCATGAGATTGATGAAGACTTTTCCTTCAACATGAATTTCAATCCTTTTTCTATAGCAGGAGTGTCCAGATTTGGCAATTTTAAGGCCTGTGAATTTCAACTCCCAGAATTCCCCAGCCAGCCATGCTAGCTGGGAAATTCTGGAAGTTGAAATCCATATGTCTTAAAGTTGCCAAGATTGGACATCCCTGTTTTATAGTGAGTTCATTAAAGTGGAGCCTCTTTGAATAATCAGAAATGCTTTTTCTGTGGTTTGTGGACTTCTAACTCTCCCCCCCCCCATTTATTTTATCTTAATAATCTTTCCTCTTAAAAATAGTGAAACTTAAAAAAAATTGAAAATGCAAACTATAAATACAAACTAAGAAGCAAAATAAAAATTATATGTTATACTTATCAACAGTCATTGATTTACCAATGAATATATAAATAGATAAGATATCGCAGCATCTGTGCTATCATAACACATATTGCTGCATCTTTTAATTGGTAGAAAATATTGCTTTTTCCAAAACAGATAGATCACATATTTGCAATAACCATTCTTGGACATCTGAAATAACATCACTTTTCCAATCTCTTAATATAACTCTTTTTATTATCCTCTCATGTTCAACACAAATTCCAAGGCTTTGGTATATAACTGAACATTAAATTAACATTTTTAACATTTTGTCTCTTGATTGTTCACATCTTCTCAGTCTTGTCCAATTCTCAGAGTTCCTGGACAAGTCCCTGCAGTTTTCTTGGCAAGATTTTTCAGAAGTAGTTTACTGTTGCTCCTTCCTTGGGCTGAGAGATAGTGACTGGCTCAGAGTCATCCAGCTGGCTTTGTGCCTAAGGTGGGACTGAAACTCGTAGGCTCCCATTTTCTAGTCTGGTGCCTTAACCACTACATAAAACTGGCTCTTAGAGGAATGATAGGTGGGAATCAATTCCCACTGAAGTTGAGGCTATCCCCAGCCCTCCTTATTACTTAGGAAGGATTTCCCAACTTCTTTGTTACAACGACTGTTTTAGTATTGGAAAGCTTTTATTGTTGCATTTTAGCATTTTTCTAGAATTTTAAATACATTTTGAATTGTATATGTTATAATGCATACTTATAAACCACTAAAAATAATGGAATTGGCACTGTTCTAATTTATAAGTCAACTAATTAATGGGAAGATTAAGATTGCCGGGAGAAATATGAACAACCTAAGATATGCAGATGATACCACTCTAATGGCAGAAAGTGAAGAGGAACTAAAGAGCCTCTTGATGCGGGTGAAGAAGGAGAGTGCAAAAGTTGGCTTGAAACTCAACATTAAGAAAACCAAGATCATGGCATCTGTCCCTCTCAATTCCTGGCAAATAGATGGGGAAGAAATGGAGGTAGTGACAGATTTTATCTTCTTGGGCTCCAAGATCACTACAGATGGGGACTACAGCTAAGAAATTAAAAGACGCTTGCTCCTGGGGAGGAAAGCTATGGCAAATCTAGACAGGATACTAAAAAGCACAGACATCACCTTGCCAACAAAAGTATGTATAGTCAAGGACATGGTTTTCCCAGTTGCAATGTATGGCTGTGAAAGCTGGACCATAAGAAAGGCTGAGCGCAAAAGAATTGAGGCCTTTGAACTATGGTGCTGGAGAAGACTCCTGCGAGTCCCCTGGACTGCAAGGTGACCAAACTGGTCAGTCCTAGAGGAGATCAACCCTGACTGCTCTTTAGAAGGCCATATCCTGAAGTTGAAACTCAAGTACTTTGGCCACCTAATGAGAAGGAAGGACTCACTGGAGAAGAGCCTAATGTCGGGAAAGATTGAGGGCAATAGAAGAAGGGGAAATAGAGAGGGAACATTTAATGAATTAACTTGAGTTATATATATATGATTTTGTCTTTGGATGATTGATTACCCCATCACCACGGTGTTTCTTGAGCACTCTGATGTAAAAATTAAAAAACTAATAAAACTTGTTTATAAAAAAAAGAAAAAGAAGGGGACGACAGAGAATGAGGTGGCTGGATGGAGTCACTGAAGCAGTAGATGTGAGCTTAAATGGACTCCAGAAGATGGTATAGGACAGGAAGGCCTGGAAGAACATTGTCCATGGGGTCACGATGGGTCAGACACGACTTCGCAACTAATAACAACAAATAACATTATTTGCAGTAGAATGTGGGATACATTTCCACTACAATGAAGATAGCATTTTCTTGTATGCTTAGATTATCTATAGCATTAACTCTCCTTTTTCTTGTAGATGTCCAATAAGATCATGGTGTAGCTTCTGTTGAGATGAATATAGTTTGTGTAATATGTGAGTTGCCTTTGAAAAGAATTTTGGAACTTCAGTTCTGCCTCAAAATATTGGTAGGGGTTGCTTACAGACTACCAGAGTACCAATTCTGGATGCAATGTGAAGTCCTATAGGATCCAACTTGACTTTGGACTCACTTTTTTGAATGTATGTACTCCTTATATTCTTCTGCTCAAATCTGAAGAACCTCAGAAGAAGATTCTTTATGACAGGAAGATGAGAAAAAGGTTATGATGGACAAGGCCTAGGAGCTCCCTATTTAAAACTTCCTCCCCTTCTGTAAGCCTCCTGTTAGCAAGTCAATAGGTTAAGAAAAAACAACACTCAGATGTATTTGAAACTTGCTACCACAGTAATTTTTAATCTTATTGATAAAGTTTAGTTCTATGACATTTTTAATTTTAAAGTTTTAAACCCAGCTTCATTATTTTGTTGCCAGCCACCGTGAACAGCTTTGTTAATGTAAAGTGTTCTCTGTTTAGGTCAGTACAATGTTCATGTCAGTTGCCTGTGCTTGGATTTACAATGCATATCCTGTCCTCTAAGAACTAATGTCCTGTAGCAACTCAATAAGCTTAACAACCCAGAAACTACTAAGTCTATATGTTTCTCTCCACCTAATAGAGTAGAGCAATTCCTTTGAAGCCAGTTCATTTTGTCTAGTAATTTTTTTTCTTTTTTTTAGAAAAGAACAAACGATCCTTGTAATTCAACATTGCTTTTGTGCCATAAAGAGCCCTTGCTTCAGTATAATCTGGTGAATATAGTGCTATGCAACCAAGAATTGTCTTTTATTAGCCTAAAAAGATTCAGTAGACTTCCCTAACACAGAAACCTCCATTTTTTCTAGGATGCAATGCCCACCCTCCCAGCCAGCTTCTCTTACTGCATGTGAAGAGAAATTGGAAGTTTCATGAAAGAGCTGTGGTGGTGCAATGGTTAGAATGCAGCATTGCAGGCTAATTCTGCTCACTGCAGGCTGCCTGCAGTTCAGTAGTTCGATTCTCACTGGCTCAAGGTTGACTCAGCCTTCCGTCCTTCTGAAGTCAGTAAAATGAGGACCCAGAATGTTGGGGGCAATATGCTGACTCTGTGAACCACTCAGAGAGGGCTGTAAAGCACTATGAAAACAGTATATAAGTCTATGTCCGTGGTGGCGAACCTATGGCACGCGTGCCAGAGGCGGCACTCAGAGCCCTCAGAGCCCCAGTCCTAGGCCTTCAGCTGGGTTTTATAAAACCTTTTCGCTTTAAGCCTCCGTCGTCGTGTGCAAAAAAAAAAAAGGTTCAATCAATCAATTTCAACTTCTCGCGGGAAAAAAAAAGATCTTGCAAAGTTGGAATTGATTGATTGTACTTTTTAGTCCCACCCAGTCTGCCGTTATCACCGAAGCCACGCCCACCCAATGGATCACGCCAACCCAATGAGTCATGCCCACCTAATGGGCCACACCCACCCAATTGGCCACGCCCACCCAGCACCCGACAATACATAAGTGAGTTTTGGGTTGCAGTTGGGCACTCGGTCTCTAAAAGGTTCACCATCACTGGTCTATGTGTTATTGCTTATGCTATTTGTCCATCCTTTTAAGTAGGCCAAGTCAAAAAAATGACACAGCAGGGATTCCAACAAAGCCATTTTATTATTATAGGGCATAGTAACAGCATCTTGAAGCCTGTTCAAGTTTCTCTCTGTCTCAGAGAGTGGGGTAATTTTGAATTTCTTAAACTTATTTCAGTCTTTAGACTGTATAATTCTGCAAGTCTACATTTTCTGAAAATTCCTCCTTAATGGTCCTTTCAGCCCTTCACCAAAACCATCTTTAAATTCCATTACAATATTAAAGATGTTATGAAGCCCATCTAGCACAGAGCCATATGCTTGATTTCAGTGCTTTTTTTCTAAAAAAAAAAAAGGTGCCGGAACTCACACACGTCATACAACCCGCCTTGCCTACCCTACAAGGTTCCATCCAAAAAAGGTGCCGGAACTCCGTTCTGGGCGTTCTATGAGAAAAAAAAGCCCTGCTTGATTTTCTGACTACCAAATAACATAATAATAAATGAAAGATTGGAGGTAGGGGCCAGACATAGGGGATGAGGGAGAGGCCTGTGTTCTGCTACCCATTGTCAGGGGATACTTTCATGTACAAAATGTGGGGAGCAGGATCATGAAAGATTGATCTCAATTTGTTCTTGTTACAGGTAGTAATAAGTAGTAATGAGGATTATAGGTAGTTCTCATTAAACTACATTAATTGGGATTGGACAATCCATCTCTAAGCAAAGCAATGTGTCATGTTTCTATGCCATCTGGTGACAGCATTTCCAGCACTTCTGGCTGCAGTTGTTCTGCGAATCCACTGTTGCTAAGCATGACATCACATGGCCATTGTTTGTGACTTTTTGTTATCTTCCTCATTGACTTTGCTTGTTGGAAACCAACATTAAAAGTCACAAATGTAATCATATGGTAATCTGTGGGATGGTACAATGTTATGATTATGCAGCAGTACTAAGTACCCAAATCACAATCATATGTCTGCAGGTATGCTACAATGACAGCAACTATGAGGACCAGCTAAGGTACCATACATTCAACACAATTGTAACTTCAAACAGTCATTGAACAAGTGATCATTAAATCAGGATCACCTATACACCATAAGTTTATCACCTCCCACAGGTGATATTCTCCTATTTTCTTTGTCCTCTATAAATTCCAGTCAATTGTGCCATGCTAGGGATGACACTTAATGGTTAAAAGAAAGAGGAAAAATACAGAGACAGAGGATAATAGAAAATTGGTGGGGATCTGTTATACTCATGGCTTAATTTCTGGTAGTTGGTGGAAAATGTTAGTGGTTTGTGTGCATATCAAAATACTGTTAAGTTTATTTTAGTTAATGAAGCATTTTTAAAAAAAAACACAACATTTTTATGCCTAACATGATGGGAATCAAAAATTCAGTGGGTTGGTGAGAGGAGAGATAAAGACAAAAGCTAATTTTGCTCTAGTTTTATTTAAGATTTATTTTTCCAGTATTTGATCACTACCTACTTATGACACAAATACCCAAAATTTCATGTCAACAGCAACTTTTAGAGGGATTCTGCAGGTTGAACCAGGAATTGGGTGGGGACACATACACAGTTTTAGGTCTTAAATTCTATATTTCTGATTTAGAAGTCTACAAATCTAAACCTACATTAAATTATGAGGCAGATTTGGGGGAGAGGGGTGACTGATCTAATTTTGATTCCTGATGACTACCTGGATAAGTCCATGCAATTTTCTTGACGGTATTTTCAAAATTGATTTGCCATTGCCTTGGGGATAAGAAAGAGTGACTGGCCTACCTGACTTTGTGCCTAAGGCAAGATTAGAAGTCAAGGTTTCCTGATTTCTACTCAGGTATCTCTAACTACTACATTACAGTGGCTCTCTCACTATGAAATACATATTTATTAAACATCCTTCACTGATGGTTTCTTAGATACTTTTCAGAATTTCAATCTGAAGTTAATAAACCAATTTTAGTTTTTTTAAATGTCCTTCTGTCACTTAAGTTTCACTTACACTGTATTTTCTTATATCCTTAATCATTTTGCTATTTTTATGTTATTGTAGTTTGTTTTAATCATGGCCATCTTAGATTTTAGAAAAGGACAATTCTCTTTTCCATATTTTCTTCCTTCCCACTCTTCTATCCTTGAATTTCCCTCTCTGTTTTTTCATTGTTGTTCAAAGGCTATAGAGAGCAAGATATTCTTATGCCAGTGCTACATTTCAAGAGTTTGAAATAAAGTATCCTTGCCTTTTATCTGTCTGCAAATTTCCAAAACCATTCCTAGCTTGCAATATCCATGTTTGTTACCTGATATATTTTGGGGGATGCAAAAAATAGTGAAAGAAAAATGAAGAACAAATGAAACACTGACAAAAGATTTTTATCATCATACTTTAGGTGATTATATGCATGATAAGCATGCTTTCAGCCATAGGTTCTCATTGGCTCTTCGTGCATCCGTGCAGACATCAAAAATGTGTATGTTTAACTCTGGATATTTTCTTATAAGAAGCTAAGCACAGAAGGTACTTTAGATTCCCATAGGATATAAATTTATAAGAGAAAGAGGATATGGAGCCAACAAAATAGAAAGTCTTAAAACATCCAAGAGGTTGATGGCAGAAGAACATTGGAAATGGAGGTGGAGGCTGGTAGGTGAAATAACTGAATTTTGGCAGTTTTACTGACTTCTTTGTTTTAATTCAAAGAAAGAGTGCATTATGATCTAATCTTAGAATGTATGGGCCAATGTTTGTAATCACTGAAGGCTGTTTAGTTCATGAGTGATTGGAAATCCAAAAAGTATTTAAGGTTGAGTCCTGGAAGATTAAACAAAAAAGAAAAAGCACAGTAAGATAAATTACTAAGAAATTGAGAAAGCACAGGATGGTGTACCTGAAGACAGATGAAAGAAAGATTGAGGGTTCGACCCAGGCCAGCTGCCATTTGACTGAGAGAAGAAAATGGTCAATTTTAAGTTAAATGAAATTTTAAAAAAACAAACAATCCCTAAAATACTATACTAAGCACTGCCTCTATCAATAAAAGTCCTCAAAGCCATATACATATGCTGGAAAGGATAATAGATAATAGATAATGAGACCGTAGATAATGAAACAACAGGATTTGCAACAATAAACAATGTATTATACTCTGTATTATAGTTCTGAAGCTTACCAGCTCAATCCCTAAAATAAACTGGTTCTAATTCAGCGGTGATGTACTAATTAAGCAGAGAAAACATGGATGGGAGCAGCAGAATGACCCATGTTATAAACATAAATAAAATAAAGAGTTTTATGGTGGCTGGATAAGCTATTATTCAATAATTTCAACAAAATTGCACTCCATTTCCTAAGGTATGTACCTGGTTTCTCACTTTCTGTACCAGAATTAGGAAATATATTATGGACTGAGAAGAGTTGACTATTTAGTTGCTGGGGTGGCTCAAAAAGTGTAGCTTTTTCTTCACTTTTTTCCAACTGAAATGTTAGAGAACTGTTGCAGAAGTCAAAAGCAAAAGTAGCTAAATGTAAATAATTAGATGGCAAGCAGCAGATACGGAGTTGTACAATGGGGGAGGGGCAGGGTGAGTGAAGTACAGATTCCCAGCTATTCATCATTAGCTCCTCAGCAGTTCCACTTGGATTACAGCAATTGGAATTAATTAGGTTTAATTAGTTATGACTAAATCAAATTCCACTGATTCCATGAATATTAATTATCTCAAGTCACGGTTGACAATCTGGAAGAATTGTAAGCCTGGAAATCCTCAAATAGAATATTTTCTTCTGAGTTTAGGACTCGGCTTTGGTTCCGTAACATAGCTTTTGGATTTATCCCATATTTCTAAATGATATTTAGTACTTTCAGTGTTCTAGCAATCTGATGATTTATTCCAGCAGTTTTCCACGACCATATGAGGGGGATCTTTTAAGATCACTGTCCAGGTACAGACCACTGTTCAAGAAAGACAGTATTGCATTTTCTGTGTCCCTAGAGAAGCATAACAAAAATGGCATTGCAAACTTTACGATACATGCTTATTTCTATTGCCTCTGAAATCAATGGTTTCCAGATTTAATTATTAATAAAGCCACACGTATCCTATTTATCTAGGCATCTATATCTATGTGCATTAGGTATTTAATTCCTAAAGAGCCCTCTTTTCCCTGTTTGTCTTACAAATAGGCTTACCTGAGCTACAACTATCATTTTATCCATCATTTAACCATACTGGAGGGATGGAGCTTCTTTTTTAGACTTGCATTCTGCTACTATCAGCTCCGCACTGCTGGCTGCATTTTGAACTGCTTCTGTGGCATTGACTCTGCACCATCTGTCTGTTTTTGTGGAAAGAAGTATAGAAAGGGATGATACATCATCAGCTGCAGGCTGGTTGTAAGCTATCAGCGCCTGTGGTAAAGATGGAAAGGTTACCAAGTTCAACTTGCCTTTCAGCTCTTCTGCTGTTATTTTGTCGGAATTCATGTCACTCTTCCTTCATCATCAGTTCCCACTGCACTCTATCTTGGTATCTGCTTCCCTCTTTGCCTGCACCATCTTCCTCTCCTGCTTTTCCAGATGACAAACATCTCCTTTCAAGGTGCATTCATTCTACAGTTGGATTTCTAGTTGTGATCCAGTTCCTTAAAATCCCAAGTAAAAAGCAACAAAGTGAGGGAAGGGCACTTTCTGTCTCTGTCCAGGCTTTCCTTCCACAAATTGCCTAAGCTAGGCCATTACAGCTTGTGAGTCACCAGTCTGAATCTAGTCTAACAGAATGTAGTAATGAGTTCCTAAAGCCTCAGGCTTGACTGACAGATGGGAATGCTAAAGTGGGATTATTAAGCTAAAAACCAAGTACCAGGTGTTTTCTGCCAGTTGGGTTGTGCTTTGCTTAACATTTGTAGAAATCTATTTTTATGCTTTCATGTTGTGATAGAGATACAGATTGTAGTAAAATGCATACTTGTTTTTATTCTTAAATTACAGGAACTTCTGATATGAAACTCCAAGACATTTCTCATGGCCATTACACTATGCTTTCTACTTCATTGTGTTAGTTTAATACAAAGCTTAGGAAATATTGGAAAAACCAACCGGTATCAAAAGAGGTATTGCTTTCCTTGTGATGTTATTCTGAATTTTATGCTGCATAAAATTCTAGGAGTTCTGTAATTTCTTCTGGAACTGTAAATCTAGAGCTGGCATGTCAAACTGCCAGCCTGTGGGCCGGATGCGTCACGCCAAAACTGTGCCCACCCCATTGCTGGCAATGGGGAAAAAGTCGTGATATGTTGCGAGTTTGATATGCCTGATTTAGAGGGACTGACAGAATCATAACAATTGGGTGGCCCTTCCCAATCTGACCTTCTTCAGTTACATTGGATAGCAACTTCCATAAGTCTAATATATCTCAGAATGCCAAACTGGTACAGAGGTTGAGATAAATTAGAATTCTACTTCTCTAGCCCCATCTTTTAGAACCTGCACAATTAAATGTGTCAAGTTCATTTCAAGAAGCTATTATCTTCTTGATCTAATTTAGAAATTGTCCCTTGAATTATTCTTTATTAAAATTATGGGTTGTAAATCTGGAATTGCTTTCTCTAGATTGCTTGTAATCTATATTGCAAAATTATCTTAAATGCCTTGGGTTGCAAGGAAAAACATACAGTTGCAAGAAAAAGTATGTGAACCCCTTGGGATAACGCAGAGTTTTGCATGAATTGGTCATAAAATGTGCTCTGAACGTCATCTAAGTCACAACAATAGAAAAACACAGTCTGCTGAAAATAATAATACACAAACATTACATGTTGCCATGGTTTAATTGAACATAACATGTAAACATTCACAGTGCAGGGAGG
>NW_015387418.1:213332-223117 GCF_001527695.2 Protobothrops mucrosquamatus
TCCTCCCTGCTCTGTGAATGTTTACATGTTATGTTCAATTAAACCATGGCAACATGTAATGTTTGTGTATTATTATTTTCAGCAGACTGTGTTTTTCTATTGTTGTGACTTAGATGACGTTCAGAGCACATTTTATGACCAATTCATGCAAAACTCTGCATTATCCCAAGGGGTTCACATACTTTTTCTTGCAACTGTACCTGAAAAAAAAATACTCCAATCCATCCTTATAGGAAAATGTGAGGAATTTGATGCAGTATTTCATTTTAATCTATATTACAATAGAAAGTAGGAGTGTTCTGTGTAAAGAATATGGTTTAATCCTTAAAAAAATACAAGAATGGAAATGAATTGTATTAAGACAGAACATTATTAACATGCTAATATTAAGTCATCAAGGTTCTCTTGAACATAAGGTCCCAATTTTGCAAAAGTTAATTGGTTTGTCAGTTATCGGCCTCTGAAATTAAACTAATACAAATGTACTGGTAGACTTACAAAATTATATAAATCAGGAAGATGTTGAATAAATTTCAGAAAGGTCAAGATAATTCATAGATACAGGACTGTACTTTATAAGCTTTTGCAAGTACTGTTTATTTTTATGAGCTTTGCAAATAAATGTCCAGGATAATTGACTGAAGCCACAAAATCCAAAAGAAATAAATAAAAAGTATACTTAAAAGTATAACTAGGAATAGATCTTTAAACCTAGCCCTATAGAAACATTTCAATTGATATGAATTGGAAAATCCCATTGGAGACCTATCTGGATAACTACTGTACTTGTTTTTTTAACTAATAAAAACCTTCACAATTTACATATTAATTAATAATTAATTCTTCTTCTAGAAGAAAAATATTCCATTTCTTCTGATCTCCATTTTTTAATATAATGAAATACAACCATTTTTTTCTGTTGATTTAGACTTGTCCCCAATATACGATATTTGCATTCCATGGAAAGGTTTAACCTGATTAGAACAGAGAAATCTCACTGAGAGACTTTTAATTAGACCTCATTCATGAATGTCAAACAGTGCTCATTTTCAAATCTATATAATGTAAAAGACCCAAGGTGGAACATTACACTAGGATGCTAAATCCATCCAGGTTACATAGTCTTCAATGAGAATCCTGTTCAAAATTATCTATGATCAAAATTAAGGGTTGGGATGAAGTTATTACAAGATCAGTCTCTTTCTGTATTAAAAATAGGAGGTCTATTGGGGTTGTGTACATGCAGATAGAATTTTATGAGTATGACATGAGTTGTAACTCTTAAAGTCAGTGCATCTAATACTGAAACAAATCATTATTGGATGACCAACTGGTGGATGAGGTTGTTTCCTCCATGCCTTCTCCTAGCTTCACAGAAAAGTTGCTATAATGAAACATTTCTCAAACTTGGCAACTTTAATATGTGTAATTCAACTCCCAGAATTCCCCAGCCAGCATGCTGTCAGACAATGACCGATCAATTGTAACTGTGAGATTACAAGAACAAATAAATGATGACTGTTCTTTAGAAAAGTTATCTAAAATAACCCTTTCATTCTGATGATAGCTTTACAATGACAAGAGGCCCAATCCTGTATAAATTAAAATCCCCATTAAAACCATTCTAACTTGGCAGCTGTTAATAATCCAGTATTAGGATAAAACTAGCTGTCACAACTAATATGATGGTGCCATGTTCCCCTCAAGGACTTAATCTGTACCAGCATTAAGAATGGTATTGAATCAATGTCACAGAGTCTTGTCCATTGCATCATTGTTGGTGCTCTGAAATGAAATAACTATACTTGTAAATTGTTGGTGCCATTTTTCATTCTCCACATTTCTATGTCACATACTTATATTGTGACATCTCTGTTTAATAAAATATATGAAATAAAAAGAGCCTGTGCAATGATTGGTCCATAATATTAGTTGTTTGTTAACATGCACATATGCAGTATGGGAAATATATCCACATTGAATCTCTCTCTCTCTCTCTCCGCCCTCCCTCCCTCCCTCGCTCTCTCACATACACAGATCTATCACCTGTCTGTCTTTCACCATCATCTATCTATCTATCTATCTATCTATCTATCTATCTATCTATCTATCTATCTATCTATCTATCTATCTATCTATCTATCTATCTATCTATTATCTACCTATCAGGTTGACTGACTGATGTAAACTCTGCTTCTAATGTGACTTACAAAATTTAATTTAAAAAGAAAAGAAGATAACATTTTAAACATAAATTATTATTTATTGTTAAAATAATTTCAGCATTCAAATCTTGGCAAAAGAGACACAACTACTTACAAATTTTCTAAATAGTGAGATAATGGGAGCCAAAAAAGTACAAGCCCCAGAGACTAAAAACCATTGGCTGGGATGAATATGGGAGAGGGCTCAAAGGATTTGATTGTAAGACCTTTCTCCATCTCTCTCTCTCTTTCTCTTTATCTTCGTGTATGTAAGCTGAAGCACTTCATGAGCCAAAAGAAAAGTGTGACAGTAAGATTGTTACACTGTTGTTGTAACACTTAATTCTGCTCTACTTAATTCTCTGTTAACTTGCTAACATACCAATGTCAACTTTTCTTGAAATCATTTTATGCAATCTTTCTTCTCTTTTTTTGCAAAATTGAAAAATTGTGGAGTGAATACTATCAATCCCCCTATACTGGCATGAGCCAGAGGCCTCTCTGGTTATTCTTTATAACACAACTTTTTTTTGCATCTAACTGAATGCCCCTTAGTCCATGACTGAATATGAATAATATAAGTTTAATATCTTTTCTGTAGTGGTTTATAATCCTTCCAAATATTTAGCTTGAATTATTGGCTGAATAAGGAATATTGACTTTAGTCTGTTTGCTGCTGAGCTGAACTAAGTTTGATTTCTGGGCTGTTAACTTCTTTTGCAGTAACAGTTTTGTTGGCAATGATGCTCTATGAAGTAATACAAAAAATGCATTCTTGTATTATTCTGTGCAATACATATTTCATACCGTTATGAAATATCCCTTACATATGCAGGATTGGGCTCATATATGTCCCTGAAGGAAACACAGTGGTGAATTCAATGTTTGGCCTCATCAGTTCCTAATGTCAGTGAATTAGATCTGGAATCAGCCAAGTTGGTTTTAATGTGTTAAAGTAATTGATTGATGTTCACCTTCAGTCCTAGAAACTTGCTAACGGACTTTGGCCCAATTACTATCTCTCAGCCCAACTCAACTTGCAGGATTGTTGATGTGAGTCTAATGCCACACAAAGGATCCATGTTTACCTTGGACTGTTTGAGAAAAAGCAAATGTTACTCTAGTAGCTAAATAAATAAATAAAAATAATTTCCATCCATGTTCTTCCTCCACAAGAAAAAGAAGATGCCTGGAAAACTATTGGAAATATATTGCTCTGATGCATTATAGAGCCTGCAAACAAGGACCTCTGATTTATTCATATCCCTCTAGGCCAGGGGTAGTCAACCTTGGCTCTTTTATGACTCGTGGACTTCAACTTCCAGAATTCCTGAGCCAGCACAGCTGGCTCAGGAATTCTGGAAGTTGAAGTCCACGAGTCATAAAAGAGCCAAGGTTGACTACCCCTGCTTTATGCCTTTCCAGATTTGAATTGCATTCTAGAATGTGAATTCAGAAGTATATCAATACCTGTCATGATTTAGAACTCTATTGAGGATTCTACTTCATCTCCTGCTTATAGTACATTGTATCTTATACACCAGGATTCACTCTAAAAGGAAGCTGACAATACAAAAACCAATGAATTCTAACATAGTGTCTTCTATGGGTATTATACTGTATTTCCCCTAATTTAGGGCAAACAATTCTTTTGTTTGGGGACACTGACACTCCAGAAGTCCAACACTTCTGCTATATTTGGACAGACTAAACTTCTATTTTATAAAATCAGTACATTTAACAAGAATTCGCAGCTTGGTAGCCAGGAGACATAGCTACCCCCAATCTCTTAAAATGAGGAGTCTGAGCTTCCCAGGGCAGAGAGGACAGTTGTAACCTGCTTGATTGTGAGATGGGCAGTGTATAAATTTAATAAATACATAAAATATATATTATTTTTCATTTGATTATTTCTACAAATAAAATGGTGAACATATCCAATACACCTTCTTTTTCCTATTTTCTCAACAACAACCCTGTGAGATGAATTGGACTGAGAGAGACTGTCTGGCCCACGGTCATCTAACTGGGTTTCATGGCTAAGGCAGGACTTGAATTCACAATTTCTTGCTTTCTAGCTTGGTGCCTTAACCACTAGACCAAGCTGGCTATTAAGAGCAGAGCAAAGATATTCTTCGTGGCTCCTTGCAGGAAAGGTGCCTCACCCATTCAAATGACCAACAAATATCAGGGTTGCTTCTAAAAGTTATAGCTTTTAAAAATGTTGTTTGGTTAGCTTCTAACCTAAAAAGCATCCTTATAAATACATAACAGGATGCCATAGAGCATAAAGTCCAGTATTTTAGCCTTGAATGATTTGACATCTGTTAGTACACAGTTGTGAGACTGTTGACATGCATATTTAATAATTGCAAAAGATCCTTTGAGGGCTCTTATAAAAAGGTCCTTTGCTTGACTGAGCCAGCAAGTAGATGACTGAAAGTGGATGTGTAGGCATTTAAAGGTCATGACTTGCTTAGCAGTCTACTGTTAATCTTCCAGCTCATCAGAAATTTGAAATCCATTCTGGAGAATATTAAAACTTTTATCAAGGTATTCCTTATGGAGAAAATAATGTTTCAGGTTGTCTAAGCAGGCCCACCTGGGTTATAGGAAGAATAGATCCATCACTGGTGCAGAGAACAATGGGAACAGGGAGATGGAGGGAAATTCTGGCTTAGCAAAACCTTCAGTCATATCATTAATATATAAGTTAAACCATAATGATGCTAGAATGCAGCCTTGCTTTACACCTTTTAGGATAGGGATAGGTTCAGGTAGATTTCTTTTATGATAAACTTGCATGGTTATGCCAAGTGCTCATTTTTCTTTGGTCTTCATTAACATATTGGCTTATAACTATACAGGTAGTTCTTGCTTGGTGCTTGCCTCATTTAGCAACTCATCACAATTATGACACCGATGAAAAAAGTAATTTTATGACCAATCCTTGCATTTACAACCTGCACAGATTTGTAAGCAAAGGAAAGTTGAAGTGAATTTATAAGCACAGCCACAGTTTCATTTGGCAACTGCTTTGCTTAAAAATTGAATTGCCTGCCTCAGTTGTGGTCATTAAACAAGGACTACCTATAAAGACTTTGAGCGGTCTTCATGCAGTCATCCATTCATATCATTCTATTTTTCATTTTCACTGTCACATCATTACAGTTCAGATACAAATTAGGAACGCTGCCCCTGGTATTGTTTAACTTTTTTTTCCAGCCTTTTGTGAAACTCAGCCAGTAACAAAGATTAACACCACTTCTTTTTATTCCTTGAATTTAGGTACTACAGAATTATCATTGCTTCCCTCTTCTTTAGCCATTAGAATTTTGTCCAACTTTCTATCCACTTAATTTTGGATAGTGGATTGATAAAAGAATAATAAATGAACATATTCTATTTTTTATTTTGATATATGATCTTTTGAAAAAGAAAAATGAAATCGAGCACATCTCCTCAATCTTTCTTGCAAGAGCATATAGAAATCTTGATGGTTTATGCAAACAGCTCCTGAACCTTCTGATGAAAATAAACAAGTGTTCAGGGGCAGATATCTTATCTTAATCTCTTTGTGGCAGAGAAGAAACTATTATTGGTTTTTGTGATAGCAGATTATACAGTACAAGAGCTGCAACATGAGGGCAGGTTTGAGGGTCACAAGAGAAATGTTTTGCCTCCTTATGCCCCTTTTTTTCGGCAACATAAGCTTGAATGTTGACTGCAGAAATAGGTTATTTGTTTTTCAGGGTTTTTGCTATAATCATCACTTGAAGATAGGTTGGGCCTTTCTTTTGACTTCAGTGGAATCTGTTTTTGCTAAAGGACCCACTGTAGATCTGGATATGCAGTGAGTTCATAACACACTTTTATATATTTGGAGTTAATCCACATCCTGATCCCTGTTTTCAATAATCAATATGATAGAGATTGATTAGATAGCTAGATAGCTAGATAGATGATAGATAGATAGATAGATAGACAGACAGACAGACAGACAGACAGACAGACAGACAGACAGATGATAGTAGACAGACAAACAGACAGACAGACAGACAGATAGAGATAGATAGAACATAGATGATAGATAGATGATAGTAGATAGATAGATCATAGATAGATTATATATAATAATATAGATAGATAGATAGATAGATAGATAGATAGATAGATAGATAGATAATAGACCAACAGACAGATATAGATTATATTATGTTCACAGTCACTAAACAATGCATATGCACCAAATCACAAATCATTGCAAGATGAAAGTTTTAATTGTACAGATGACTTCAAATGATCTGCGATGGTACTTGCAAGAATCCTGAAGTTTTTTGGCAGGCAGAAGGATTGGGGAGAGGGAGGGGGGAGACAAATGCCTCATAAAACATTAATAAAGCAAAATGTTAACATAATAAATTGCAATCCTTCTAGGTCCATAGCGTGAGGATATCAGTGAGCAGATGTTCAGGATAATGCATTAAGGTTGTACTGAAAGACTTATAGCTCCATATTGGCTTATCTATAATAAGAAGTTATCAAAAAAGCTAGTCTGGTTTCCAGATTCCAGGCAATAAACCAGTAGAGACAAAGTAGTGAACATCAAAACATTCATAGGAATCATCCAGTATCATTTTTAATGTTTTAATACAACCTTTGTTTCTTTAAACATGGTGAAATACAGATATGAGAGCAGAACATTTTGCAATAACAGTTTATATCTCAGAGTTATAGGGAAGGATCCTTCCACTCTTGTGAGACAGAAACTTCAATTATGCTATATAGCATGCTTAGAATAGGATTCCTCTAGAGGAATGTTTCTCAGTCTTGGCAACTTTACAATGTGTGATGTGTGGACTTCAATTCCCAGAATCTGCCCATTTTAAAGACCCAATTACTGTACTGAACTATGGGGTGTGGCACAAACTAGATGAGGGTTGCAAAGAAAGTGAGACCACAACACTTGCAAATAGAGCCGGCAGTTTGGGAAATATTCTTGCATGATGATATGCCTTCTTTAGAAGTTCCAGTACACCTTTTCATTTGTTTCCTACCTTGAAATGGAGAGAAACTGTGCTATCAACAATAACCATTGGGACCAGGGTTGAAGGTCTGCAGATTGTAGAAAGAGGACTTGGTGGCACATTGTAGTCCTGGGACTACTTTGTGCACATCAGTCTTTCTCTTTTCTTGTCTTTCTACATACTCTTAAGACAGTGGTGGGATTCAAATATGTGAACAACTGGTTCTCTGTGTGGATGCCGCTTCCAGAAGTCCGTTCTGAGCCTGGGCAACAGAAAATTAGCTACCAGTTCTACTGAACTGGTGCAAACTGGCTGAATCCCACCACTGTCTTAAGGTACTGTGTATTTGTCACTTTATTGTGTTAGATACATTGTGAATCTCCTACCTAGACTTTCTCTTCTCTATGGGAACATGCCTGGTCAGTGGTTTCTATTCAGGGGCATGGTGAGACTATGGTATGTGAATACATAATGTAGAGAATGATTAAAAAAATGGAAATCTGAAGTAAAATATTTTCTTAATTCAATAGAACCACTTGACTGGAGATATGGAAGAGGAGTGGGCAGTCTGAAGATGTTTAAATAGACTGTGCACTGGTCTGGCTAGAACTAAATATTACATTGGAAAATGGAGGTTTCTCCCTGAGGAGAATATTCACTGCAAATGTGACACTGTTCCAACAACTATCCACCTTTTACAGTGCACTCTGGGACCAGCTTGCACACCGAATGGCTTGCTGGTTGGAAGTATATCTGCCATTAGCATGGTCTGGTACTGGGTTTGAATTATATAAATCTATATTTTATTAAAGTTTTTTTTAAAAAATAAATATTAAATTAATAATTTCCCTTTTTTTAGTTCCTGCATTTCTGACACAAGATGTGATGAGATGTAGGGGAAGACGTGTTCTTAGTAATGCCCATATTCACAGGCTCTCTTATAAATCTCCTTACTGCTGATCAGACATCCAAACCATTTTTATACCAGAATGTAGGATACACAAGATGTGGAAGCCATTGCAGTCTTGAATTACCCATCAATACAACCCAACTTTTTCTGCTTTTCTTTCAATTGTAAAGAAGAAATATGCTCCGAGTCACCTGAAGGTTATATGCATTTGTGGCAGATGGGATATGACTTCATGAGTCATGTGCTATGTAGGTCACTATTACCAGGCTGTGGCTAATATTCTTCCTGTTTGATTTGTGTGGTGACGTTCCATGCCCTTTTGCAGATCACCATTATCTTCTGCACCATTAAACTTTGAAATGCTGGAGGTTATTGGTGGAATATTTTTTTCTTTATGGACCCATATGTTGAGAGCTAAGGGTTGGCTATTATCATCATAGGAGACTTTGGAACATCCAGTAAAAAGACACATTTATAGCTGGTTCAAGGCTATAAATTAGATACATCCAGCAGAATTTCCTTCTCCTTGACACCACTCATTGTGCCCAAATAATGTAATAATAGGCAATATTTCAGCTAGAACTCTAGGACTCCTTCAACCCCAATTATTTCTGAAATGGTGACCAATGCCTTTGGGGGGAAAATATCAGGTAACCAATTTAATGACTTTAATGAAAGTTTGTATGGATTATGAAGTTCTAAAGTTGCCCATATCTGTCTACCGCGAAACCCCTTTTTAGAGAGGTTTGGATCAAGGGTAAATTATTTTACTCAGTTTATTATTCTCCAATCATCCAATGCTTAAATTAGTTCCATGTTTGTGAACATAGCCAAAAATAATAGTGATAAAAAAGTGGGTCCATTTTCACACACGCACCTCTTCTATTACACAACATCTCTTTCTATAGTTTATTTATAAGTGATTTTTCCACTAACATAGTTAATTTTGTGCATATTTCTTCTCTAATACATGCAGTTTTGTGTGTGTACTTTGCTTTCTATAGTACATGCATACATGTATACTGTATATGTATGTGTGTCTCCATTTGTGAGTCTGTTTGAATTGCATTCTTATCAGAGAATTCTGAAATGTAGTACTATATTTGGTTCACAAATAAATCTTGAGAAACGCACTGAATAAATTCAGAAGAACATTCATGGTGATTTCTTTTTCATTCTTAAATTTGGGTTCAATACTATTGAGAAAAATGTTGCAGCCTGAACTTCTCCTTTACCACTCCCAATAGTGGAAAGAATCCAATGGAGTCTTTATCATTTTCTTACTTCTGCTTATGTATCTCATTGTGTAAATAACGTTGCAAACTCTCAAGTGAATGTGCCCTTAGTTTGTCTTTTTTCTTTGATAAAAATGGATGAGGACTGAGATTAAGCTAAACATTTCGGTTCAGATAAAAATGAACCACAGCTGCAACGTTGAGAAATCGTCAGTCTTTCTTCATTCTGTGAATGAGTCAAATTTTCCTGCAATAGCAAGAATATACCTTTCCAGCACCTTCTTAGTGTGCAGGATGCTTTCCTTAATCCAGATTACTTGAAATCTAGTGGGACAGATTCCCAGCTTGTGTTCAGAAGTTAGATGTAATTTGCAAAGTCAGAGGCCACTTTATTTGCTTAACTGCTTCA
>NW_015387418.1:223217-252861 GCF_001527695.2 Protobothrops mucrosquamatus
AAGTTGTTATTCGACTACCAGAATTACAAACAACAGAACTGTTTTCTTTGTGCCATCTAAAATTGATTTGAAAATAGCTAGTAATTGTTCTCAAGTGACAAAATTGCACTATTCAATTCTAGAGGGTTTTTATCTGAACAGAGTTTTGTTGAAGAATAAGTACTTTACCCAAAGCATTTTAATGGATATATTCTGACCACGTGAATATTTTTCATTGATAGCATGCAAGAAGTCAACTGAAAGATTTCTCTCCAGTGACAAAAAAGGGAAAGGGCTCAACAGTGATAGAAAAATCTGTTTAGTTAGAGCCAACATATATTCATGACACCAGGCTTGGTAATTAGGTTGCAAACGTTTTGTCTCCATTTGGGTGTGGTTTGAATTGTGTTTGGTTTGTTTGGAATGTTGCTTCCGGTATTGCAGTTGAAGTAGCTCTCTTGCTCTCAGTAGTTTGTAAGCAGGGACAATGTCAATGTATCTGTTCATTGATTGGTTGGTGGAGAACCAGGCCTCAAGGAATTATCTTTCTCTCCTTGACTTTGATTGGGTTATAATTGTGGTCTCGGTTAGATCTTCTGAAAAGTGTTCTGACACACACACAGCTTTATAGTATTTGGGGTGGTTGCTGTGGAAATTGAGGATTTGGTCTCTGTATGTTGTCTTTCTATATATGGATGTTAGAAGTTGGCCATTGGTGGTTCTGGTTACAAGGATGTCCAGGAATGGCAGTTCATTGTTGTTTTCGGTTTCTATCATAAATTGGATGTCTGTGAAGATGTTGATTTTTTGGTAAGTTTAGTCGATTTGGTTGCGTTTGATTATCACAAAGGTGCCATCCACGTAATGTACTGGGTTTATTTGTGGGAGGATAATTTATTCGATTCTTTGCATGATGATTTCTGTGACCAGGCCAGATATGGTGGATCACATAGGTGATCCTTTCAACTATTTGTAGACCTCACTGTCAAATTTGAAGTAGGTGGTTAGGCATAATTGGATGAGTTCCCATCTGTTTTCTGTTGTGAGTGGTTCACTTGTGGATGTGTTTTGTCTAGAAGTTCTCTGATTAGGTTGACTGCTAGTTTCAGGTCTATTGAATATGAATAATGCAGTAACATCAAATGATATCATAGTTTCATCCTCGTTGATGTGAAGGAGTTTGAGTTTGTCCAGAAATGCATGGCATTGTTTATGGCAATCACTGATGAGGTGTTTTAGGCATTTCCACATTTCTTTCATGAGGTTAAAAGTGGGTGTGCCAGGGAGTGAGATGATCGGTTTGAGTGGGGTGTTTTCTATGTGGATTTTCAGGAGACCATAGAACTGTGGTATGTTTGAAGCAGTTGCTTTCATTCTCTGGCATTCTTCTTTGGTGATTTGGTTTATTTTCTGTAGCTTTTTTAAAGTGAGAGAACTACTTCAACTGAAATATGGAAGCAACATTCCAAACAAACTGAACACAATTCAAACCGCGCTGAAGATGTTCCCCCGAATGGAGATGAAATGTTTGCAATCTAATTACCAAGCCCTGAGATCAAACCAACAACCCTACTACTAATATCCAAACACACACACACAAATATATATAATCAATCTATCTATCTATCTAGACATCAGTCTGATAACAATTGCCTATGTTATTTTATAGATGTAAACTTAAAATTAGAATTGCTATAATTCAAATATAAAAGCAATACAACAGGAAGATGACATGATCTATAAGATTCTTTGCCTGTGATTTCATTCGCCTATCTTTCTAATACTTTTTTCACTCAATCTCACATTAATTTTGCCTACCAAATTTAACAATAAATAGTGCTTTTTATTCTGATAATTATCTTTAGAAGACATCTGCAGGACCTTTAATGAAATAAGACCTATAAAAAGAACATTTTGTTTTTAAGAAATAGCACAAAGATCAGTAGCAGATAAATAATAAAGACAACTAGACAACTCATGACCCATTGAGTCATCCTTCTTCCCCACATATCTTATAAGCTGGGGCCATTTCCCTTTGCCTCATGACCTTGAGCAGAGTTCCAGTGAAGCTTCCTTCTCCTCCTCTTCCTCCTCAGCTAAACCATAGAACTGCCTGATACTTTGCTGGAGAGGAAGATGAACAAAGTAAGCTGTGAAACATGAGGAAAACTGCACCACCACTCCCAATCCCAGCATATCCCCAAGGCTATCCAGCACTATCCCCAGCGCTATCCAACCAATCCTATCTCAACAGCGTATATCCAAGTCACTTTCTTGTCCTTCCCTTGCCACTCACTGCCTTTAAGAGATTTCAGGATTTGGCCTTGATTCCCAAACATCCAACTGACACCCACTATTGGGTCTTGTTGCCAGTGGATTTTGTAAAAGGGCCAGACAGCTGGGAAAAGGATGGGGCTATGCCTCTCCCATCTTCCCTTGCATCACACAACCTACGTCTGTCTGGAAAATGTAGTGTAGTTGGAATTCATGATTGTGTAACCATGGCTAACTGCAGCAACATTGTAGTAGCCACAACATTTCCAATAAAAGTGATCTGGAGATCCTTGAATTTTCAATCCCATGGGAATAATGTGTCCATTAGCCTATTTGAACTAGCTTTCTTCAGCAATTGTTGGCCTATGATGCACCATTTTGTCCAATTGTAGATTACAGACAGATAACCAGGAGAGTTTTAGTAATATATAGATATAGACCAGGCTTCATCCTTTAAACAGCTTGACATAATATTTCAGACACAAACAAATTAAATCTACAAGGCTAACAATAATGCCAATGTCATTTGGTGAAGGTCATCTTTTACATTAAGGAAGGCAAGAACATAAAACTCTTTAAAACAAAATCTATCTCCCAGATGTTATATGGTTCTTGGATATGTGCATCTAATCACTTAGTGTCTTTAGCTATTTTCTAGTCTAGATTCCTAAGAGCACTATTCTAAGTATCTTGCTGCATTTCAAATGCAGCCTTTCATTTAGAAACTGGGATGTTTTCCCAGGAATCTATATTCTGCATATGCCAGGTCTATTCATAGCCCAATCATCAGGCCAAGAATTCTGATTCAATGATAACTTTTTTTTTTAATTTTTGCAGGTGATAGGAAACAAAAAAACCTAACCAATTGAGAAGGAAAGAAGAAGAACGTTATAATACTTTGCTGGAACTCTTGGATGCTTTATTGCTGCAGGTTTTCAAGAAAATATTGGACAACCATTTGTTTGGGATGCTACAAGATCTCCTGGCTTGGGCAGGAGGTTGGACTAGAAGATCTCCAAGGACCCTTCCAGCCCTATGAGTTTATGATTCCCTTAATTGAAAAGCCATTTCTTCACATCATTTGGCAACACTAGTATTTGTTTGCTTATTTGTTTCCAAGTCAATTGGCCATAACATTTATTTAATCTAAAATAACACCTAAAATTCTAGGTTCAGCTTTCTTAAAAGAAAACAAAATGCCTAAATTCTCTTCTGTTTCTTTCAAGAATCTAAACCTTAAGCAACTTCACTGTTAGTAGCCTAGTAGTTTTGTTTTTATTTTCAAAAAATGGTACATTTATAAGCATTGCTTGTAAGGAAATGCAATTATTATGGAAGTTCTATATCTGATATACATGATTTTTCTACTGGCTAGGAATATGTATTCCACAGACTTTTATGTAATGTGATGTTTATCCAAGAAGAAATGCTGGAATGAGGTCGCCATGGAAATCTTGGGTTTTTTTCTAACTGAATCAGTGAAAGTTTCACTGACTAGGAAATTGACATTCTAGACATGTTTCCAAAATAAGGGTTTGTGTTCTAAAGGGATAATTGAACCCAATTTCTACAAAAGATTTGTCTTTTCTTGTACCAGTTCTCACTAGTTATATATCATGTGAGTGGATTTCCTGGATTTGATCATTTAAATGTGGTATTGCAGACTATTCTGCTCTATTATAGCTAGCTTCTCTATGTTAAAGGGTTAATAAAAAAGCATTACTGAAAAGGTTACACTTGGTAACATTTGTTCTCATTTATCTTGTTAAATCTCATTGTTCCTTGTTTCAATTTCATTTTTAAAAAACAGTTCTATCCCTTCCATCTCTGCTGTTAAATGGTTTCTTCAGATACTGCAAATTAATCACAGAGACATGATAATCCTAAACCATCATTGACTGCAAAATGCTTATATCAAGTATGAAAGGTAACACATGTTCCTCAATTCTACTCTGGCTCATATAAGAAAACATGAAATAACTTAGAAGTTGTGTCTTTTCTCACTGCCAATTTGAAGTGCTATCACCCCCATCCATAAGTCAAGCAGTGACTTATCAATTAAATGCGTGAGTCAACGTACAGTAAATATGGGTGCTTGCAAAAATATGCATTTTTTCATTCTTTTCCATTTAAAATCCCTCTGTGCTATATTATAGAATCTGCAATTAAATATACCTTTTTCTGTGTCTCTCTCTTGCACTCCAGTGATTTCACTACTCATCCTCAAAGATGCATTTGAGGAAACGGAAGATTACAAAGACCATCTAATTTGAGGACAGAATTATGGATTGTTGAATTCAGTGCTCTCCACAGAGTACTGTGGAGGAACCATTTTACAGAAAACAGTAGCTCATGTATATGTTCTAATAACCATGCCATTAGCATACTTTACCCCAACATCATATTGTCTAGTACAGATATAACTTCAAGTATCACAATATTCAGCCAACATAGCCGTCTTGATATGAATTCTGGCAGTTGGGGTCCACCACTTCTCAAAAGCAAAAGATTTCAGAAAATTACAGCTTGGGCACTACAATCCTTCTGCTTTCCAGGCATTTTGTAATGTTAAAATAATTCATACTAAAACGATTGTGGCAGTGGAAGGAACAATAAGAATACATAGTCCACAGTACTGTGTAAAACCACTATACCAAATTGGCTGTCTATACTATGTACTGTAGGGCTTTAATTCTTGAATAAGATCATTCAAAGAATGATTTGGCTAATTTTTTTTAAAGTGAAGATACTGATTAAAAAGTTTTGTTCAGAGCCAGAGTACACAAATGGTTTGTTTACATTTTGGTAATCAGATTAAAGGTCTACAAGACAGCTCATTTACATTGCTTTCAAAGCAGTTGAACTCATATAAAAGCAATTGTATACTTTGAAAAATAGACGTGGGGTTGACATCTAGGGAGCTGTCCCTGAGTGATAAAGAACTGGTAAATAGGCATTATAATGAAAATGCTGACAGCTCACCTAGCAACAATCCTCTCTGTTATCTATTGCACAATGTATTAAACATGCATGCCACCTGATAAAATACATCCTGTGTTAAATCGATAAAATTTCTACTGACTAAACTAGACAAGGAACTGAACATGATAAACAAGCTTGAATATCTTGAATATCTGATACATCCAGCAGATAAGTAAACTCTGCCACATGATACCGTACATCAGTGTCATGTGATTAAGATTACCTTTTTGCAGAGTAGCTTTCATCCAAACATAAGCCGGAAAATAAGGAGCAGATTGAAACATAAACAACTTTTAATGAACAAGCACATTGACTACAGTGGGTGGGGAAATAATAGAAAAGGAAAGTAATTCCCAATTTACACTATACTGTACATCCAATTTACCTTGTGCCAGATCCAAAAACTTTATTATAACTTGTGAGTCCAATTTAGAAATCCTAAATTCTAAAACTTCTAAAATTTAAATTTTGCTTATACCAACCTCAAGTTTCAGATTTACTTGTAAACCAATTAAGGAAAAAAACACACCTTTCATAGCATATAGCCATGGACAAAATTCCAAAAGGCCCTTCTCTTCAGGAACCTGGACTATTTGTTAGAATGAATATTGAAAACATCTTTTAGTTCAGCAAAGAAAAATAATTATAAATGATGTGTACAAAGCTGAAGGTGAATATTATCAGCTTTTTAAAAAAACTACATCTTTGTGGCTTTGTAGAAGATTAGTTGCTAGAAAATGATTGTGAGTAATTTCCAGTCTAGTTGATATTTAGTAGATTCCAGATTCCCAATTAGCAAGCATACATACCTTTCAGTTCAGTTTTGGTATATGGATAGTTCTTGACTTACAACAGTTCACTTAGGGACTGTTCAAAGTTACACTGAAAAAAGTGACTTATGACCGTTTTTCACACTTACGACCTTTGCAGCATCCCCATGGTCATTCAGAGGCTTGGCCACCGATGGTTGCAAGGTCGGGTGATTAACTTTTGGAACTTTATGACAAGCAAAGTCAATGGGAAGCCAGATTCATTTAACAACTATGTTGCTAACTTAACAACTGCAGTGATTCACTTAATAACTGTGGCAAGAAGGGTCATAAAATGGGGCACTTAACAACTGTCTTGCTTAGCAACAGAAATTTTGGGATCAGTTGTGGTAATAAGTGTACAAAAAAAAACCCCTTGATGTTTATTTATTTAACGTCCATAAAGACTTTTTTAAAAAGTCAATTAGCAAAATGGGATAAAAGGCAGTCAAAAGCAGAGGCCTTAGTGTAACGGTTAAAGGTGCTGGATTAGAGACACTGGCAGCTCTTGTCCCACTTTAGGCACAGAGCCAGCTGGATGACTTTTGGACAGTCATCCTCTCTCAGTTCTAGGACAGAGGCATGGGCAAACCTCTGCAGGGACTAGTGCTGGTAGCTAGCAGGAGTACAAAAACTGACTTGAAGGCTCACACAAGGTCCATAGTATTACTAATAATATCATGCTTGCAAAAAAAATCAATCAGATGGTCCTGGACCAAACAAAGGCTGACTATTCTCTTAAGTCAAAGAGAAACTTACTACCAAAGAGATGGTAGAGTATAAAAAATATTATGCTTGGTAAGGTTAGGATAAGAAGAAAGGAAAGAATATGGATAAGATGGATGGATAACCAGATTAAAATTATGATTGGAATGTCCTTAAAAGGGCTAGAGGTTATTATGTGAAGCTAGGAACTGAAGCTGATGTAACAATTTGTCAAATGTGTTTTATGCAATATAAGGCTACTAACTAATTATCTGAGTGATAAGAGTCATAAAGAGAAAGAACACATTCTAAAATTGTGAATAAATGTACCATCTTCCATTTGGCTTTAAGATAACAATATTTTTTATGAACCTTGGTAACATTTATGACTGGTGAATTTAACTAATTATAATTAAAAAAAATAAATGAAAGTGAAAGATCCATAATTATAACAATAATAATTAATCTAATAATTCTAGTATTTGAAGACTTTGTAGATTCTGGTTTCTGTCTATATTTTCCCAGTGAATTCTATACTAAGACTTTGTAAGCCACTTTTTAACCCTAATTAATACAATGCAATGGTGTACTTATTATGAAATACATAAACAGGAATAAATGATATGATGTATGAAAACCCTAAAATCCCCATAGACCTCTCTCTGACAGGTTGCTTCTCTCCTTGATTAGTTTCCATCCATTGTTCTTCTCCTGACTTCTGGTGCTTGGAAAATAAGTTGGCTGTCTCTTTTTTGTAACAGCTCCTCAAAACCTGGAACACTGCTATCATGTTACCAGTAGTCCTTCTTTTCTTTAGACTAGCCACACCCAAATCCTGCAACCATTCTTCATATGTTTTAGTCTCCAAGCCTTTAACCATCCTAGCTGCTCTTTTCTGCATTTTTCCCAAAGTCTCTTCTTTTTTGTAATGTGGTGAGCAAAACTGGATGCTGTATTCCAGGTGTGGATTTTATTAAGGTTTTATGAATTCATTCCTAAAAGTATATGAAACAAGTATATGTTAACTAGACCCATTATCTAATGCTGTGAGATAGGATAAAAATGTGATGAAATAACTTACAAGACTGATCAAGTTGGATGACAACTATCCCTTTCTGGTAATAGGAATGGGAATAAATATGTACCTGGAAATGGGGAGGAGGAGGAGGATTCTATGGCAGGAAAAAACTAATATAAAAAGCTTGAGATGGATGGGAATTCCTAAAAATGACATATTCTAGTTCTTCAATTAGAAAATAAAAACTAAACCCACAATTATAGTATGGGAGATACCATGCTTAGTAAGAATATCTGCAAAAAAAAAAGATATTTTGATAGACTGCAAGTTGAATGTAAGCCAGCAGTGATGGTAAGAAAGCAATACAATTTTAAACTACTGTATATCAACATAAGTATAAGCTCCAAATCAAGGGAGGAAGCCATTCTACTCTACATTGCTTTGGTCAAATCACGCCCACCTACATACTTTAAGAAAAAAATTAGGCAAATTCAGAGGACAGCAATGAAGTTGACTAGAGACTAGAAACAAGGTCCTAATAAGTAAGTTTAAATAATTGAGAAAGACAACTGCTATGGGCTGTCATGTAGCTATTCAGCCACTTCCAACTCTTGATGACATGATCATTTTGCTACAGACGCCTGCCAGTAACTGCTTTTTACAGGTTTTGTAAACTCATTCTTGTATAATTAATGATGGTATACAACCCACATTTTCAAGTCATCTCTTTTTTAATTGCCTTCATTTTTCCAAGCTTCCAACAACTCTTACTTTGTTCAAAGTATCTAAGCTTTAGTTTCATGATTAGTGTTTCCACTGATTTTATTGCATCTAGTACTGAATGATTCATACTCCCTGCTATTCAAGATATCTCATTAATTTTTTCCAGCACTACAATTCAAAGGCATCAATTTTTCATTGTTAAGCCTCCAAATGATCCAGATTTCACAGCCATATGTTGCAACCAGGAAAGCTATAGACTTGACAATGTGTACCTTTATTGTCACTGTGGTGACAATAATATTTTATCTAGATTTGTCATAGTCTTCCTCCCAAGTACCAGATGTCTCTTTATTTCATGCTACAGTCATTTCCCTATAGATCTTTGATCCTAGGAAAATAACGTTTCTTGCTACATCAGCTTCTTCTTTGTCTATATGCACTGGGTTGGCATTGCTTTTTGAAATGAACACAACTTTTTACATATTGAGTAGTACACCAACTGCCACAGTTCATCTTTGCCTTCATTAAGGGATTTTTGAAATCTTCCTTCCAACCGTCCATATATCTGAGGGTTTTGATATTTTTCTCAAAAATATGAATTTCTATTTCTATTTCTTCTAGTTCAGCACTTCTCATGATATAGCCTACATAAAAGGTGACAGTATGCCATCTTGACACAATCATTACTCAATTTAGAAATGCTTATTTGCTCCATATTCTATCTTCATTATTGCTTTCTGGACTTCTATACGTATTTTTTTTCCAATAAACATATTAGATGGCTGCTACATTCTAGATTTTAAAGGCTATCTACAATTTGTTGTGGTCTACACAATCTAAAGTTTTCATATAATTGTTACTGTGAAAATACTGTAGATTCCTCTTTGGAACTCTTATTTTTCCCATTATACATAAAAATTTAGCAATAAGATCCTGGGTAGCAGTACCTCTTCTAAATCAAGCTTGTATGTCTGCAAAGAACTCATCCATTAAATCAGTTGGCAGTCAAAAGATGTGATTAAAACTCCTTACAACAGATTGACAGGTCCAGTCACGACTCCAAGTGGAAAATTCAAAAATGCTTATGGCATGGCATTTTGGTGAATCAACATTTAAGAAATAATTTGAAATAACCTCCATTTACAACCATTCAAAAAATAAGAAAATCATAGAAAGAGTCAAACAAATCTAAAGACATTCTTCCTATTTCTTTCTCCAGTTACTTTGAAAAAGTTTTTCTACAGTGATCTGCAAAATAATCCAAGGGAACTAAAAGGTGCCTGATCCCTTCTCTTGTTTGTGAAAGTAGGACTGTGTCTTTTGCATATAGCAAGCACTGGGCCCAGAACAGAGCCCTGGGCTACCCCACTACACACTTCCCTCCATGTAGATGCAGTTCCATTGAGGACCACACGCTGGTCAGCCAATTACGAATCCATCTGGTGGTGATACTGTCTAACCCACATTTTTCTATCTTATCAAGTATTAGGTTGTGATCAACTTTATCAAATGCCTTACTGAAGTCCAAGTAAATTATATCCACAGCATTCCTCTGATCCACTAATTTTGTCACTTGGTCAAAGAATGCAATAAGATTTGTCTGGCATGATCTGTTTTTGACAAACCCATGTTGGCTTTGGGTAATGACTTTGTTTGCCTCTAGGTCAGTGATGGAGAAACTTTTAGAGACCGAGTGCCCAAAAATTGGCCCCACCCCCACTCTGCCCCCCATCCCCTGCCCCACCTGCCCACAGGACCACTTACCGCCTCCAGGGCCCACTGCAGATCGCCCAGGCAGCCCAGCAGGGCTATGGCAGCCACACCCTCTGCCCATGCCCTGCAGCATCAACTGCATGATGGGGTGTGAGGGCAGAGTCTTATCTATGCTGCCTGGCTGCCATGTCCTTGGCTGCACTGCTCCGTATGGGCCACGCTCGGGGGCGAATCTCCTTCAGGGGGCTGCTGGAGAGCAGGGGGTCACAGGGGGAGGCAAGGCTGGGGCAATGGCACATGTGCCCACAGAGAGCACTCTGAGTGCCGCCTCTGGCACCCGTGCCATAGGTTTGCCACCACTGCTCTAGGTGTTCACTGATTTGTTGTTTGATTATCTTTTCCAGAATCTTCCCAGGTATTGAGGTCAGGCTGATAGGTCTGTAGTTTCCTGGATCCATTTTCCCCCCCTTTTTGAAGATGGGAACTACATCAGCTCTTTTCTAGTCCTCTGCTAATTCTCCAGTGCTCCAGGATCTTTGAAAGATACAGTTCAGTGGTTCTGAGATCACATCTGCCAGTTCCTTGAGAACTTTGGGGTGTAATCCATCTGGTCCTGGTGATTTGAACACGTCTAGAGTGGACAGGTGCTCACTTACCATTTTCTTGCCTGTCTTAACTTGTGTTTCTAATCTGTTTTTTACAGTACTGTTTTTAATAAGTTGGGCTGTTTTTTCCCTTTGTGTAAAGACGGATGCAAAAAACAAGTTAAATAGTTATGCTTTCTCCCTGTTGCTTGTCACCTTCTTGCCATTTTCTCCCACTAATGGACTAATCATTTCCTTAACTTTTTTCTTGTTTTTTACATGTTGAAAGAAGCTTTTTTTTGTTGTTTTTGTTATTTTTGACTTTTGTCGCAAGCCTTAGTTCATTTTGAGCCTTAGCTTTCTTCACTTCATCTTTGCAAGCTTGGGCTTGGGCTTCTTTTGAGAGCAGGGACACAGTGAAAGATTTGTGCTTATGGTTCACAGCTCTCACCCTGCGAGATCCCACAGTTGTCCATACTGCCCTTCTCCTGCAGGATCTTTGTGGTAGAGGGGGCTGATAGTGCGGCAGCTCAATAGAATAGAAGGGCTGAACTGGACACCTAATTTCTGTCTGAATGATATGATACTGTATATATAAATAAATAGTGATCTTAAGGATAATTTTTATAAAATGATGTATTGTTGGCATGTGTCACCAAAGAAATTTATTAAATAAAATTATATGGCCGCATAACTCACACACGGTGATTCCTGACAGCTTACAAAATTAAAAATCCAAAGTGCAACTGCAGTAAGTTTATTATATGTGCAAAGATGGAAAGATTGGGCATGGCCTACAATGGAGGAATGGTAGTAAAGATGATGGAACTTGTAGAAGTGGTTAATCTGACTTCTTTTATTAGTGAAAAGACAATATTTATTTATTTATTGCTAACTGGAAATCATTTACAGACTTTTTGTATGAAACAGAAAAAAAATGAACTCATGGTACATTTTTTGATGGTACAGTTTTGATGGTCATGCAACATAGATTATAGAAAAAAGTGTGTTGTACTTATATGTGCTACAAAAATATCAGAAGCTACTTCTCTGAATTTTCTTTCTCTTTTTTGCACTTTTAGCTCTTTCTTATCTCCTTTTTCTTTTTTCTATTCTATATTAGTTTCTATTAGTTTTTTATCTTCTTTTCTTATAGTTTTAATAAAATCCAATTAAAAAAAAGATTACAATAAATTCAAAGTCTTTAATTAAGGAAATATTTATAAGAACTGTCCATCCTTCCAAGGCCCCCTTTAGTTTCTTTTGATGCAGGATCATTTTTTTTAAAGAAATTATAATTAGAGAAAGGATGAAATCAGTCAGACTGATGATATTGCAAGTATTCATCTCTTACTTTCCTCACTGTAGCAAAGCATTCTGCACCAAACCAATTTTCAGGTTGCCTTTGCTTCTTTCAATTTTGTGAGCTAAGGGAGTCAGCTCCCAACCTTAAGGAAATTTTTAATTAGAACACAAGAGGTAATTAAACACCTTTATAACTTCAAGAGGGATTTGACATAAATTGTAATTGATCTTAAAAGTTGCTTAGCCTGAATACATTACCCTGTTATATATTTGTTAAGCTGTTCTGACCATACTGTCTTTATTATAACTTGCAAGATTTATTTCGATTTCAAAGCATTGAATTGAATGAATTGTTAATACTAAAGGTGGATGTTTATTGACTGTCCACCTATTACTAGGGGGGAAAAAAGCCAAGGATCATTGGATGGAGGGGAGCGTTAGAAAAGTAAATATGGTGCCATGACTTTGTAATCAAATTCCTGCCCTATTAAAAGGGAAGGGCTTCAAATACCGCCATTTTGAATTTTTTAAACACCACTGTTTGATTCTAAGATTGTCTCTGTATCCTATAAAGTCCTAATGGGTTTTCTTACACATTTAAATTGAAAGGAAACTACTGACTACTTCTTTCTTTAGAAGCCATCCATTTGCTTTAAAAAATAGTGTAAAGTTGTGGTGATGATGAATAGCATTGTGAAGGAAAAAATGGGGGTGGGTGGGTGGGGTGTTGAACAGTTATCCTTCTGGGTAAATTGGTATTGATAGCCTTGCAAGCTAGTGCAGACAAGAATCACCAGCCAGTAATACTATATCTTTCTTTATTGTAAGGTTATATTAACAGAAACTTGTAAGATTGAAAGTATTTCTCCCTTCCTGTCCTTTATACCCTCCAGAAAGCCAGGGAAGGAAATGTTTCCCACCCTCTCCCTCCTTCTGTGAGCTGAAATTCCTTTTAGACTGAGATTGTCCTCTCTGCAGCAATCCCTCCTATCTTCCAAGATCATTCCCACATAGTATTACAGGTATTTTGAGACTGATAGAAGTAAAGCCTTCATCCTGGTTCATCCAAGCCGGGGACAAATAAGCAACATGGCGACTGCTTTGGGAAGAAGGTTACAGTTTATTGCAGAAGCAGAAAGATGGTTCTTCAGGAAAGAGCAGAGGAGAGAAGAAGAGACCCTGAGCACATGGCCAGTAGCTTTTTATACCCTCTCTAGCTTTTTGTTTGGAAGTTTTCCTGTTCCTGTGGCATGAACTTTGAGGCTATTTCCTGTGTCACGTATTCTGACCTGAGCCCAGGTGTGCCTCTCTGGTATTACTTGATGGTAATGGTTAGTCCTATTATGTCCCAAAAGTTATCTGCTTCTCTGGGGATGGGGCTAATGACTCTTTAAGAGTTTCTTTGTCTTGAGCTTCCTGGCTCCAACTTTCCTGATGGTTTTACATCTGCATTTGTATAGGGCTAGCTACTGCTTGGGGCACAGAAATTTGGGGCCAGGTTTGGTTTCTGCTTTTCAAAAAATGCTTTTAAAAATCCTTTTGGTAAAAATATATATTTTCCTGCCTTTTTAATATTTCCTTCTCTGGGCTAACTTCCCTCAGGACCAATTTACAAATTGGAACAGATCTCAAGATTTAATACAAAGAACTCAACTGTATGACATCTGACTGTTTCTTCCAAGAGTCAATAGCATGTTCATCATCATGGGCTAAAATGTGATTAAAATATCTTCATTTGCTATGGAAGATGAAATGCCTTTGGGAATTGGGGGAAGAATATGCCCTGGATGTCAAAGTGAGAAGTTTTTTCACCCACCAAGGAATGAGTCATTTACTTCATGACAATATCAGAAGGCAACCTGCAATTATGCTAGACTAATTCCCCACTACTTTCCAGCACACGGTACAACTCATACCCTCTTTCTTTCCTTGAGGCATATCCTTTATTGTTTATAAGTCTAGATTGTTCTTTCTTAACAATTATAGTGAAATAAGGGAGATATCCAAAAGCTGGAGTGGTAAAGATTAGATTGCTCAGACATTTTTTCAAGAAACAAAAAGGAGAAATCCAGAACACCTAGGAATGATACTAAACGTAGTTATTCTGGAAATTGTCATCAAGAGCAACTGGCATAGTCTGCAGTCACAGAATTGTAAATACCTGAGACTAATGGATAGACAATTAGAAAAGAGTTATAAATAATTGCTTTTATATATAATAAGCCCTGCATGATTATTATACGCACAAAAGTAGAAAGACTGAAATATCCACAACACATTGGATAATAGAGAAAACTGAGCTCTTTTTTTTAAATCACAGACTTAATGTTGTAAATGTGTTTGTATTTACTGTAGAGGAAATCAGAAGCTTCTGTTTTCTATTTTTTTAATTCTCTCTTTCTATACTTTTTATCTTTTTTCTTCTTTCCTTTCTTATTTGCTTCTTTTGCTCTTTATTAGTTTGTGTTAGTTTTTATGCTCTTTGTAAAACTTTTGATAAAAAATTATTACACAAAAAATGAAATACCCACAAAAGAGGAATGGCTGGTGAAGCTGTTAGCAGAGATGGCAAAACTGACTTTTTTGAGTAAAGACAATTATTGCATTTATTAGTGACTGGAAATGCCTTATGGACTTTTTGCTGGAAAAAAAAAGAACTTGTGATTTATGAGTTTCATGATTAGAAAGGGTAGACTGTGGAAAGAAGATTATTTTGCAACCTTAGAGAGAGGGCAAAGTATTCAAGTACTTGTAACTGTGGTTAAGAAGACTAAAAGCTTTTCCTTTCCTTTCCTTTTCTTTCCTTTCCTTGTTGGATATGGAATTCTGTATTCTCACATGAATGTGCATATGTATTTTCCCTTGTCAAGTAGCCTTACCAGCCATTCTGGACCAATTGACAGAACAGAATAGATTTCATTTATTCTATTCAGTGCAGCTGAATAGAATAAATAATGCTGAGCTCTATAAAAGATAAAGGTGCAAGTGCTGTTGGTGAAGATCAAGATCCTGAAAATATAATGAATTATATAATCAGAATATCATTTGTTTGTGAGATATCCCCTGAAAGTTCATATTTTTCCTGGAGGCTGAAAATGAAAAGTAATCATTTCCTGACATTTTGTACGGAGAGTCTCAGCCTATTTTACTCCTGCTAAATTGAAATATCACAGGAGACACGAATTTACACATCATAGTGTATTTCATTTACTCCAAACAAAAAAATTCATTATTATTATGGTAGTTGCTTATTCCTGATAAGTTGCTTGCCATAATAGGGTGATACCAGCAAGAGCATTATTCTCTAAAATCTTGTATCAGCCAGTATTACTATAGCTCCTGTCTTCATAAGTTATCTATGTATTCAATCTTAGCTGGCCTGAATTTTGGATTCACTGTCCAAGTTGCTCCAACCAGTAATTTGGTTTTCAACATCTACAGAGCCATGACTTTCCCATCTTTGTTGTAGCCGTGGGAACTTTTTCTTTATCTGGATCCTTGAGTAGTTTCTTGGGGCAGAACTGCAAAAAAGGAATGGTTGTGTCAGGAAAAAAAATGAACTTCACTTTGTGCTATTTAAATGTTATTAAAAGTGTATCAAATTCCTATAATTAAAATGATTATTCTTATCATATTTAATTTGTAAGGGCTCAAGGCTTGCATCAAAGAGTTGCAAGCTGTGAATGTTTGTTCTATTACAATACATTTCTCTTCAAATGACTGTTCAGATGAGGAAGATTACAAAGGAGGTTCCACCTTTTCCTCAAAACTTCTAAAGAAAGTAAAGGAAGCAAGACAACCTCTCTAGAAACTGACAACTTTACTGTCTAGAAAAACAGGTTTATTGCATAATTTGGAATAGATGAGCTAAACCAGGGGTAGGCAACCTTGGCTCTTTTATGACTCGTGGACTTCAACTCCCAGAATTCCTGAGCCAGCCATGCTGGCTCAGGAATTCTGGGAGTTGAAGTCCACAAGTCATAAAAGAGCCAAGGTTGCCTACCCCTGAGCTAGACAATAGGGACTGAACACTGATTGTCTAGTATTGGTTAGATGTAAAGGCAATCAGATGTAGATTGAACTATCCATTAATTCTTATGATTTATAGCTGTTCATGAATGTACAGATAACTGGAAATAACCATGGGAGACAGGAGGAAGAACCAGAGAGCAGATAATGGTCAGAAAAGAGGTAGTTGAGCCTATAGAAGGAATGGAGGCATGACAAATACCTCAGAAGGAACAGGCCCTAGTTTCTTGGACAGTAAAAGGGGCAAGAGATGGACTTTCAGATTTGCAAGATTCTTTTAATGTAACCTTACAATAAAGGTATACCTAGTACTTCTGGGTGTGCTTTTGGTCTGGGATACTTTGCAAGACTGAGATCAATTTTGCAATTCTGAAAGAACATCACTTCCCTCCTCATCTTCACAATCTAAGAAACTAGGGGCAGTCTTGTTTGAGAAATTTGCCATACTCCCACTCCTTTTGCAGGGTCAGTTTCCTCTTATCTGACTGTTGCCTAATCTGCAGCTCTTCCTCCCGTCTTCCAAGGTCATTCTTACACACCAGTACAAGGATAGTAGTAACTTGGTGCAATTCATTTTGCATATTCAAGGACTAATGTCTGAACAGGGCTTAGTTCTCTGTTGCAGAGATGGTACATTAGTCTCTAGTTCTATATTGGTAATGCTATAAACAAGAAGCCATAAATGTTTTTAGTTGCAGCATTGAATAAGATGAAGGTGTTAAGAAGACCACAAAGAAACAGAGTGATTCATTCTGGAAAGTTATTATATAAAATGCAGAAATATAAGCTTTTCTGAAGAAGCTGAAATTGTTTATATAAAAGCAAATGTAAAGTGAATATATTATGGCTTGCAGCTTGGCTGAGCTCCTTGATGAAGTATGTTGTTTTATAAGTCAATAAAGAAGAACTATCTGCTCAGTGGGAACATCTGCAGTTCTTGCATTTCTGTCTACAGGTATCTGAATTCCAGTCAAAATATTTTATTCTCTTTTCTTGCTTTTTATCTTTTGTCACTTGAAAGCAATAAAAGATACCTTGATAGTATTCAGCGTTTAATTTAAGTCTCTGTTCTTTTAAAACACCTTCAAAACATTCTTGCTATTTTCATATAGCACTATATTCACTATATTCATCAGAAACTTTAGCTGGGCTAGCTTTTCCTGCTTGCTTAAATTCAATCAGAGCCTAAGAAAAACCCATGATTGATGTATTTTAGGACTTTGTGTAAGAACTCTCTGCTGGCACGTAAGCCTCTGTGAGGAACTCAGCCTGTTCATAACCCTGACAGTCATTTTTTTCTGGCCTTATGTCATCCTTATTGCAATCTTAGAGGCAACTTTGAATGAGGATATTTGTAGGAGTCGCCTCTGATGGGAGATGGGCAGCTATGTGATAATAAATAAACAATAAGTAAGTAAATAAGCAAATAAATAAGCAAGCAAGCAAACAAACAAATAAATAAATAACAAACAGTGGTTTTTACACCACATAGCCTCTCTAAATTTCATTTATATCACAAGTTGTCAAAAACCAAAAAAGGCACTGAGAAAGAACATAATGGTCCACCAGTCTGCCAAGAACCTATACTGATTAGGCTCTCAGTACAATTTATTTGAATGAATCCACATATCCCAATCCTATAAATATATAGAATTTCTTCCTTTGGAGAAGAGCCCCTAAAAAAATTACTGATCAAGTTTCATGCATTTTCTTGGTGTATATAAGGAGAAGAAAAGGAAACCCTACAAAATAGTAGACTAGAGTAAAAGTCTGGAAAGCAGAGAGGATGGAGTTATGCCCCATAAGAAGAGAAGATGTGGATGTTGGATACTCGCTACTGGGATGAATAAAAAATGTCCCATCTAGACACATTGGCTCATGAAATGTTCTGCTTGTGAGGAGCTTGGATTAGAAAACTGATAGAACCACATCCAGAACCACTACCCCTACCTGCTATTCCATTTGAAGATAAATGTAACTGCTAAAACTGCAAAAAGCCATATCACCATGTATTTTGAGGATCCAGGAAGGAATTTTAAGAATCTAGAGGTTCAGGTGGCTTCATCAAGCCATCCTGTTGACTGAAGAAGATTGAAAAGCAAAGAAGAATGTAACAAGTGCTTGCCTGGTTCCAAAAATGCAATTAGATCTCTGGGCCCAAGGATGAAGTCATCAAGTAATGGATTTCTTTTTGCGTTTTTTAATATAAAATTTTTATTATAAAAATAACAAAAACTAATGCATATTATTATAAAATAAAAAAGAAAATAAAAAGAAAGAAAGAAATCAAAGAAAAAGCTAAGATGCAAGAAAGAGGAAAAAATTGAAGGGAAAATAGAAAAGCAAGAAAAAAGATACAAAGAAATGGCTTCCGATCTTCTTTACAGCAGTTATAAGTGCAGTTATCAATTTACCTCTTCCTCTATGGCTACAACATGGCTCTGTTCTTTCTATAATCTATCTTTCTAATTATTGAAACCATAAATCATTATTTTTTTTGTTCCCTGAAAAATATTAATGAAGGGTTTTTAGTCAGCAATAAATAAATATAATTGTCTTTTCTCTGATCAAATAAGTCAATTTAAGCACCTCGGCAAATTCTATCATCTTCATCAACTGTTCCTCCATTGCTGGTATTTCTGAATCTTTCCATCTTTGAGCATACTTGCTGCAGTTCTCATGCACAAAAACAAACTTCCATAACTTTTTTCCAACTGTTTCTCCATCAATTCCAAAAGAAAAACCTCTCTTCTCAATTGTATATTAATCTTTAAAATCCTCTGAAAAAATGTGTGTATTTGAATCCGGAACTTTCTAGCTTTTTTTACCTGTCCACTAGCATGATAAAATGTCCCTTCTTGTTGTTTACATTTCCAACATAAATTTGAAGGGCTTAGATGATGGATTTCTGGGATGAGAAGCGATTGTATTTATAAGGACTAGTAAAATGTGTTTGGCTGAGGGGTGTTAAATTGATTAGGGTAGTTTTAAATTGAATTTTTTGGGGAGGCATGGTAGACATGAAAATCTGTAGAATGGGACAGTTAATGAACTGGGGTTGTTTAAACATTCAGAGAAAAAGCAGAAAAATCTCTCTCTCTCTTTCTTTAACACAATGGGCTTGAACTCTTAATAATGGAAGGCAAATATGACTTACTCCCATGATTGGAATAGCACAATCATAGAATACAATTTATCCAAAAGGAAGTGAAGCAATAGAAAGAGAGAAGGAGTCCACGATATTCAGAACTCTCACCGTGGTTCAGAAACCAAACGGAATTAATTTAGTTGTACTCTAGAAGGAATGAATGAAAGCCCTACTGCTTTCCTTAGCAATCAAAGTTCTTCAACGCTGGAACCATTTGCTGAGAAAGCTGATAAGCATCACTGTACCTAATGAGATCAGATAGAGAAAAGGTAGCATTCTGTCATTGATGATTTAACTTGGATTCCTGCACAGAGCGGAAGATTGGAGTCGGTGGCCTGACTAATCCCATCTCTATGAATCTAAGTAAGATCTTCCTGAAGGAAAGAGGGAGAATATTTTCAAACTCTGTGTTTTGCATTGCTATTGTTTTCTTCTCAACTTTTTTTTTTTTTTTTTTTTTTGCTGAGCTATATATAGGTTAAACACATTGCTGGCAAATGGGGGCTCTGTCCAACAGTGGTTTTGTTTTAAGAAAACACTTTATAAGACTGAGCAATAACTGTGTGGTCAAGTACTAATGATGATCATTCATATGCATGATCTATGCATCACCAAAGAAAAGTAGTTTGCTGGGCTTCTTCAAAACCCTTTGTCAAACCTACAAAACTACTTTTGGTTACAGCCATCTTTCTTCTGCTTTTTCGGCTTGCCACAGTTATGGGGGGAGGGAAAATGCATTCTTCCAGTTCAGTCAAAACAATAACGTTCTTGTGGGAACCATGGTCAAATTGCTCAAGTGTTTGGCGGGCTAGAATTACTGTTAGAGAGCCTGCCAAAAGTGTTAATTGGAGAATGTGATTTATTACATATTTAGTGGGTGGGGAGTTTAACTTTTACTTTGTGACCTTTTTTTGGGGGGGGGGACTTCCAGTCTTGGTTTCACTTATGTTCATGCTGATATTATGTAGCCATTAAAATTGTTCTTTGAGGAAAACAAATGCCTCAGACTTTCTTATTTCTTCTAGTCTCATCTATCGGAACCATGACACCCTTCCTCTTATTGCTATTCACAACTTTTAATACATTTCTCCTTATTTTCCAGCCATTTGATGTTAAGAGCTCTGTTGCTAGCATTGGCGTTCCAGTCAACACAATGCATTCTCTAACATATAAGAAACATATTTTACTTGGAAAATGTAGTTCCCAAAACTGTTTACCCAAATATAATAAAATAAAGCAAATAACTAAGCATAAAATACAATGAAGCTTCAAGCCATTGATTTATAAAAGTGGCATTAAATAAAAGGAAAATTTGCATCTGTAATTGCCTATGTTATAGGAAGATGGGTTATTTATTCTTGTTAACTTTTAACTCAGCCTTCAAACTATCAAAAGTATGGGCCCAAATCTGAACTATAGTTTATAATCTCATCAGGAGTATTACTTTATTTGTCTTTATTTTATAGCATATGAACAACACCATGTTTCCATATTGAAAAATGAAGTCGTTTATCAGAATGTTAAAACTTCAGCTCCTTTTCCAGTTCCACAAATAGGACTTCCGATTTGGTATCATGACCTGTCATTTTTTGCTACCATCTTCTGTTCACTTCAGCATTATACTTAAACTGCATGAAATTTGCTAGCAGTATTTCTCACTGTCAGCTTGTGTCATCTTGACACACTGGAAGAACAAATGATACTTTCAGTTCTCAAAAGTGTTTTTAATGCCAAAACAATACACTTCACTAAAATGTCTTATATAATCTTCTTAACCATCCCATCTGAGGCCTGTTCCAGCTGTTTTTTTAGTAGATTAAAAAAATAATTGAGTATAGTTACATGCATAATTTGTTTAATTTGCATGTCAGGATCAAAGAAATGTGTTGTTAACATTATAATACTAGGTTTACTGAATAGTACAATTATGCTTAATTGTGTCTCCTAAAACTTTTTGGGGATGCTACAGATTTAGACAGCACTATGGGAAGAGGAGAATTGTGAGAAACCATCCAAAAATTGACTGGAGATCCATTTTATCTATCTAGTCAGTTAGAAATATGAAATATGGCTATATTAAACTCTTCAAGACAGAATCTTATGTGCTTCCTGCTCCAGAACTGGGGATAAAGTATAGGACTTTTTTTGGTGGTAGCTGATATTCACCTCCTTCATAGAGCTTCATTCTTGAAATGAAAGTCCAACAATAACACATTAAATAGCAAATGTTTTGCCACCTTTTTGAATATTTCAATAAGTACTGAATTCACATAGCCTGGAAATTTTTCATTTACCATTGGAGTCTTTTTCTGACCCAAAATAGTTAAAAAAACAAAAAAGTTACTTTGTCAAGGCCAAGCATGTTGTTTATCCCTCTTAGAAAAGAAAATTACATTGCCTCCATGTCATTATTCTCTTCAACAAAGCAGATCCAAGTTGTTTTGTGCAGGCCTACTCTGTTGTAACTATCTGGAGCTTTAAGCTCCCATGGTTTTACAGGGAAGTTCATGATTTTTATAGAATGAAACTTAGTTACTAATGATATTATGTATATTAAAGAAAAAAATAATAGGAATTTCTATCAGGAAAATCTCACTTCCATCTGAATTCAAAATTGTAATTCTTACATGAACTTGTTATTTTTAAAATTTTATGAGCCATTGGTTTCCCTTCAAGAGTTGCTGAGGATCAATAAGTTTCTAGTAGCACATTTATTTTATGATTCTTAATGACATTTCCTCTTTGTACCGCTTTGTTTCCAGGGCTTATGAATATGGAGTATATAAAATTTTAAAATAGCACTCTATCTTCCCGTGCTTTCCATCCTTATTTTAAAAAGGGACCTAAGTGAAAATGAAATCAAATATATCATTAAACAGTAACATTAAAATGTCATCTACTGTTTGGAGCTATTAGTCATAACTTATTTCTTCATAACTTTCTCTAAGAAACTTTTTAAAAATATCTGTACATCAAAATCTTCCTGACCATTTATTATTGATTGTATTCCATTTTATTAAAACAAGGAGCACCATGGTTAGTCAAATATTTGAGTACTATTTTCTTTCTGTAATGCTGGTGTTGAGTGGACTAATATTAAGAACTGTCCCATCCTGGCACCAATAAAGACTCAACACTTTCCAACATCTACTCAACACTTCCATTCCTCTTCAACTAGAAGTTTGATGAAGTCCGAATGTTTTATGCCATGAATAAATCATTCCATGCTCTATTTATTGCATATAATGGACAGGGAGCCAGACACTATAGAACCAAGGAAAGGAAAACCTTAGTTGGCAAAATGTGGAATTGCTTTACAAACGTTGTAAAAGACTGATATGTTCTGAATCAAGGGATTATTCTGATTTGTAAAACTTATACAATCTGAGTGTTAAAAGCATATTGATAATATTGTATTCATAACTCCTATCTCATGGTCATTGGGCTTAGGGGTAGAGTGTCTGTTGAAGCCTGTGTATTACTTTCGTTGAAGTATCTGTATAGTATCCAAATTGATTTTTTTTAAAATCTCATCTAGGGATTGTCTATTTAGTTTGCATTTTTCATTACTTCTTATTGTCCTTTTCATTGTTCATAGCCACCTAGAATCACTGGCTTGAAATGGGCAGCCTTATAAATTGAACAAATATTTAAACAAATACATGTTTTTAGTAAAAAGAAATTAATATATTTATTTTAAAGAAAAGTTGGCTTCAGGGGACAACCCACTTGAGTACTCTTTGGGTGTGAATTTATAGTGGGAAGAGGCATCATGTGTAGCATATAGCAACAGATATGCTGCTGTCACCATTTTGATTTATGGAATATGCCCTACAGTGACAAATGTGACAGAGATTTTAGCCAATCTAATGCCAATGTTGAGTAGTGAGGCCAGTTATTTCTTGTGTTGATCTTCCATGTGAACCTAAAGCCGACATCAGATTGGCTTCCTGACATTTTTAACATTTTAGGATAAAATTCAGTAAGTTAAAAATGGTATTGAATATTCAGAAGCTAATATCCTTGTGATGCTCTACCCTTAGTGGCTGCCAACATTTTTACTTGCAGAACCCTGAATCTAAGGCTCTGATTTGCTACAGTGGTGCTGTCTACAGCAGAAAGAACACTGACAACTTTGAACTTTTTTTTAGATAACATATTTTTATAGAAGTATTTTAAATTTCATATTTGCTCACAGAAACATATGTGAAATGGAAGACAGAAAGATGTAATAAAAGATGAACTATAGCCATAACACTGGCTCAGTCACAGTTTTTTTTCTTTCTGCCTCCTGAAAAAGAAGTTTAAATCACCCCCAAAACTCATGTACTATATTTCTCCATTAAAAGTAAATGCATTTATCATTGTATTACCTTGTTAACTGCAAAAAGGAACATTTCTTTTAAGTACTAATGGAGTATGCATTGGGATATTAGGGGTTGGAAAGATTATTACTGATACCATATACAGGTAGTCCTTGTTTAATGACTTTTTCACTTAGCACTCAAAATTGTAACAGTGCTGAACAAGAGGTTTTAGAGGGGTCTTTATGGTTTTGTGGCCATTGAAACATATACGTGGCCATGTGATCACAATTTGGGCACTTGGAAAACTGGTCACAATTCTCTTTTACTTGGATACATCAAATAGCAAGGGTTTATAAAATTCCATTATTCCACATAGGTCTTAATTGTTTTTGTCACTAGTTATTGTCTTTTTTTTGTACTGGTATATTTCTCTCCAATATTTCATTAACATCTCCTCCTATTAGCAGTATCATAAACGTGCTCATTCAGATGTTAAAAACACCCATAAAACATGATAGAAGAATCTAAATTAGGTCCATAAACATTAACCATAGCTATTACAGTCCCTGTTATTTTAGTACATAAAATTAAATAACACCCATTTATATGAGTCATGACTTCTTTTTCATCAATTGGAAATCCTTTTTGAACCAAAATAGCCACATTTTTTGCTGTGATTTGTGAGGCAAACCTGTTCCACCCAATCCTTCATTAATAGAGATTTATACTGTACCATTAAACGAGTCTCCTGTAGACAGACAATATCTGTCTTTAGCAAATGTAAATATGCTAAAATTACATTTTGTTTTTTAGATTCTTGTAGCCCTCTTACAGTAATACTAACTAACTTCATCCCTTGATTTCACTTTGGCCCACTTACCAATGTTTTCCCAATACCAATTCAGTTTTCTAATCATGTTTACAGATATCAAACCTCCATAGGAACTCAAATTAATATTCAAATAGCATTATATTACATACATATAGAATCCACATTGTCTAGTGGTGGAATTGCTTACCTCAATTACCATCATTAAGTGAGAGTTATGTGTAATCAATGTTTTGTAACAGCGGATTTTGTTTGGAAATTTAATTTTGTAGCTACATTTTAACACGGGGCACACCCACATCCACAGATACATAAGTACATATACAGAGTGGTTTTAGAGACAAGAATTACAGTGTATCTGTTGAGATATGTTTAAATATTAGTAGCTCAAGTTAGCAGTTGTGGTGTTGGTTTGATCTCTGAGCTTGGCAATTTGGCTGCAAACGTTTCATCTCCATTCGGGGGGACATCTTCAGTGCACTTTGAATTGTGCTCATCCTTCAGAGCACTGGCCTTTAAATACCTTTTTGTGTGATGCAAATTGGTGTGGGTGTTATTTGTCCAGATGTTTCTGAGTCATGGTCTGGTTTTGGGCTGTTTAATTGGCTGATTGTTGTTGCTGGGCCATAGTCCTTGTTGTTTAAGTATCATCTGTGTGATGCAAATTGTATTTGTTCATTTGGTTGCCTCTGAGTCATAGTCTGGTTTCGTGTTGTTTGGCAGGCTGGCTGTTGTGTTTGTGACGTGGTCTGGTTTCTTGTGGGGAGTTGTGATTTTGGTTGCTGTGTGGTGGGGTGCCTGTTTGTTCATTTTAAATGCTGCCTTCAAAGCATACTGAAGATGTCCCCCCCCCCCGAATGGAGATGAAACGTTTGCAGCCAAATTGCCAAGCTCAGAGATCTAACCAACAGTCCAACAGGTATCTGTACTTGAGGGAAGTGGAATAATTTCTCTTTCAGTATGAGACATCTTTTTTTAATATTATCTGTGTCCTTGCATAGATTAATTTCTTTTTAGGTGCTCCAGAACAATGTAGGATAAAGTTTTGTTTGAGGTTGAGAAGATATATCAATAAAAAAAACCAACTAATCAATAACATTCTGATTAGGAAGAGTGACAACAATCTAAACAGTGTTAATCCACCAAAATCCTTTTAGTCTTTTCAGATGTATGTAAACACCTCTCCAAGCAAAATCCTAATCCTTAATTTGTCTTGCCTTTGTGGTGTTTGTCTTTTTATTCTTATCAGTGACAGAAATAAGGTGAAATAATTTCAGCTTGAAAGTATTTTTGTCGACTCCATCAAGTTGCCATAGGTCTACCTAGAGGTTATATTCATGTGACAAATTCTGTAAGTCGAATGGTCCTAAGGAATATTTGTTTTTTGTATTTCAGGATAGGAAATCATTTTGTGACATTCCCTGCCTCAAATATGCTAGATTACATTTTTCAGAATTAACCTGCCACCATGGCCAAATGTAAAATATCATAGTCCACCTTTCAAATACATTAATAAAGGAAAAAATATTCATCTATACATCACAGGAGGAGATATATAGTATACTGCAACTAATTCAAACAACAATGATTTTAAACCACAAAGAAATCCAAAACAACTTTGAAAATATAAATCAATTTATTTCCAAGTTAACTTTACAACAAAAAATTCCCAAAAAACAACAACAGAGAAGGAGCAGATAAAACAGATAAATGATTATAGAATTGAGAATAGAGACTTAAAGATGGAACTTAACAAAACAAGGAAACATGATTTAATCCTAGTGGACAAAAAATCATAAGAATTGGAAAAAACATCTTATCCCTTAAGACTACAAAATAAATCTGAGGACAAGAAAACAGACCCGATAAAATGGACTGTAGAGATGTCAGGAACATTGGAGAGAAAGGAAATGATAAGAGAAGCAGAGAGAAAGAAAAAGAAAAAGATTTTCAACAAAGAAGGAAAGACAGAAGTCCCATACAAAGACACTTCTCCTGATTTACTTTTTACATCTACAGCAACATTTACAAACATATGGAAAAACTTTTTGATCCAGCAGAATACATTGATTAAGAAAGACACTGGGCAAAAGAAAAAAACTAAAGTGGAAACTAAGAAAATAGATGATGGGACTTACCAGAGAGAATATTTTAAAAAAACACACATTTGTTTGAATATGGTTAAAGAAATAGAAAAGTTTTGGAATATATATGTCACTCTAAGAGGGATGAATTCTCTAAATATAATATAGTATGCTTTTTTCCCCTTTTTGTTTTCTTTCTTAATATGAGTAATATAAAAAAGTTGAAATGACTTAGATAAAGGAAATGTTTTAGATATTTAAATGTGATTGAATTTAAGACAATTATAATGGATAAAAATGTTTTGATTAAGAGTTAAAGGACTAGATGACTAGATGTATTAAATGGAATGTTTAAAGATTAAACATATTTTTAATTATGGTTAAAACAAATAAGAAATTTAGGAAATAAATACATATTAGCTTAGGAGGGATATATATTTTAAGTAGTAGTATTTTAGGTAGTTATTTTTTATGCTTCTTTTCTCTTGCTTTTCTTTCTTTTTTCTACTGTTTTATCTATTTTTTAAGAAATGTAAAAGTGTGAGATGGTTCATATGGAAAAACAGAGTTAAATTCTTAAATGTAATTAATTTTTGAGAAAATCTTAACCAGTAAGAATATCTAGAATCTGGTGGGAGAAACAAATTAAAATAAGAACTGTAACAGGATCTATGATAAGGCAACCAGAATGATTGGATAGAAAAGTAATATTATATTGATGAGATTATTATTTTTAGGACTACTGGGAAAAATTACATATTTAATTGCTATCTATCAAAACAATAAGAATTGTATTAACTCAATGTTTGCAAAAGAGGATATTTTGGGAAAAGACGAAATCAACTAAAACTATTATGTGGATTATGGATTATAGAAATCAATTGTTAGTGATTCTTTTACAAATGTAACCCAGACAACACAATGTTCACCAATTATTAAGTGATTTATGTTTTACAAAAAAATCAATAAAATATATTACAAAAAAAAAGAATGATGGCAGATTACAGATCGCTCTGCAAGAGTGGAGTCAACTGCTGTGGCAAAAAGAGGACCCAGTGAAGTTTTCCATGAAGTGAAAGCAAAATAGCAATCTCTAGCAGGTCTCAAAGCTCTGAGAATCCAGAGAAAATCGTTCCACTTAAGTCACAGTTTGGCACTGGATTCTCCTACTTCCTCTCTTAACCATTTGGGATGTTTCTTGTTAATGATTTTCTGGTTGTTAAGAACCTTCTGAAAAACAAGTTTCATTACAGAGAGAAGTTTCTTCTATCCTGGATGAAAGAAATTTTATGTAAGTTTAAAGTTTTGTTGTTGTTTTTTTTTTAAAAAAAAAAACCATTATCTTTTGCAAAACAGCAAAAGGGAAACCAGAATGATGTTTCTGGAAAATTAAGGGCTAGATAGACTTGAAAGACTATCTCCTGAGAGGTATTATAAAATATATATGAAGGTTTTGAAATTAACTGTAAGGAATCCTCCTGTGGGAAATTTTTGTGGATTGAAAAAATAAACATATGATAAGTGGAGACTTTGAATATGGATTAGAGGGAATCAGAGAGAACAAAAGGTTACAATCAAAGGAGAAGAGATACATTAATACAATAGGGCAATACTACAATATAAAATTATTATATTAAAAAAGAGAAATACTACTCTACAACATGGCTAAAATTCCTTGGCCAAAGAACAGTGTTCCTCAGAAAATATGTAAACTATTTTCAAAACACAAGCCAATTTCTCTTAGAAACTACAGAAGCCCTGAATTAAAAAAATACTGCTTATTCTATTTTGTTTGCAGAATTTGGCACAATTTTACCATTTATTATTTTTCAATTCTTTATTATTCTGAATTATTCCATTGATGATGTATAATCTCTTCCCATTGTATGGACAGTACATCTATTTACAGTTAAAAAGAATTAGACTATCATTGATAATACTATTTGTCCATCTATTTTGTAGAAAATAACACATGAATCTGGATTAAAAACTTCAAGAGTTCTGCATTGAAGACATCTTCTGTTAAAGAAATCATATTTTTCCTCAATTTTAATTAGATGTTTTGGACTTCAATTCCCATGATTTTTCCAGAATTAAATCCCCATCTATCTCCAGCACTTCCATCCTAGACATTTTCTTAAATGACTAACAAATGAAAATTTTGTTTTCTAATCAACAGACCATTGCCTTGGATCATAAATAGACAGCTTACTAGAATGTTTCTAGAACTGGAAACCACTGGAACTACTTAAAATCGATGCCAATTATGTTGTGGTACCTGTGGGATGCCTGTGAAAATGTTAGATGATTAGGTAAGGTAATTTTAATCATTGCTTTCCATCAGAAATCTATTTCTGCTCTAAAATATCAGAAACATGGTGTTAATAGAAGAGAAACTGAACTTGGTCAAAATGAATGTGATTAACATCAGCTTCCTACTGCTCTATGCAAATAGGTGAGAATATTTTCAGTGCTCAAATTTTGTCTAAATAATACCATACAAAGGGATAATGGGAAGATCTCTTCCCTGTCATTCTAAATGCTTTGATGTCCATGTTTCAAAAAAACTGAGAAATATTTTGATTACAGTTTACATAGAGATATAAAAGTTTTCATTTAACATCTGACCTTCCTGAAACAAACTACCAGTGAAAGTCATCAACCCGTTTTTGTTCAGGAGAGCTGTTTTTTATTAGTGTTATTAAACAGTGGAAAGGTACATTGAAATTTATTGCCTGGGTTCTCTGTGATAATTACATAGATTAATTGGAATTTTAATCTGAAGTGTGATCTTCCCCTTTTTATGACTTATAGAAATATGCTGGTTTTCCTTAATTATGTACCTTGAGAGGTTATTTAGTTTATGAAGGATTATTGCATTCTAAAGACAGAGTACAGTATAACTTTAATTATCTGAATCTATGCATCAAAAAGCCTTTAAAGACTACATTAGTTACTGAAGCTGCAGGATAGCCTTAATAACCCTGAATCCACTTTTTTTGTTCATGACGATGATTAGTTTCTTTTATCTGATAAACAAGTGAATAAATAATATATCCATAGTTTATTAGAAAAACCATCTTGCTCCCTTTGCAATGTCCATTTTTTTTGTTATTATTCTCTGTAGTGGTGACACTTGTAGAAACCTTAGAAAC
>NW_015387419.1:0-4000 GCF_001527695.2 Protobothrops mucrosquamatus
AGGGAAAGTTGTAAAGAAAATGTTCAGGCTGGAAGCAATAAAGGATTATATAAACCCATTTCAATAAGCTTTTAAATCTGGGCCTGAACTGAGATTGATGGCATTTGTGAATTACTTCCATGCTCAAGTGTTTGGGAATGGATGGTTCTTACTTTTCTGGGCATGTTCTAGTCAGAGTTGGTAGTTAGCAATGCTGTTGAGGTAGTTAGCAATGCTGTCTTGGTAGCTGGAGGATATGGGGATCTGGACAGGGGTCAACAAGTTTAGGCCCAAAGACGTAGTGGCAACGGGATCAGCCAGCTCTTTCATTATTAGTTTTGGATGGAATTGCATTACCCCATAGGCAGATGTTCTCAATCAGGGCAAGGAGAGATATCTTACAAATTCCCAGTGCTTGGTAGAAAAGCAGATGATATCTGTAATTAGGAGGGTATTTGCATAAATTCATCTTTGTGTATCAGTTTTGTCCATTCCTGGATGCCTTAGTTACCTTCAATCTGGACTATATGCTCTACATGGGGCTACTTTGAAGAACACTGATAATATTGTATATTATGGTCCATGCAGTAATGTGAATAGTTATGGGACTTCGTTCAGCTATGTAACACTGGTACTGTGTGAGCTGCAAATCTTACAAGTAGGCTTAAAAATGAAATTTAAGGGTGTGGTACCCTCTATAAAACCTGCCAAATTTTCCTAGCCTGTCCTGTAAGATCCAACTAGTTGTCATGCTACAGGTCTCAGCAACTCTCTGTACCAGTACCTGCCCTATGGACATGCCTGTCCTCAAAAATTCAGGTACCAGCCTCAAGAAGGTCCTGATAACGTACGTCTTCCAATCTGAGCCAGCTGTAACTGTAGGAAGTTGTCAGTCCAGCCCTCAATGCAGTATATTTTATAGTATTATGCTTTATTGTTGTATCATTTTACTCTGTATTTTATGTTTTTATTCCTTGTTAGCCCATAGTCAAGTGGGCAGCCACATAAATTGAGCAAACAAATAAATGTAAACATAATTTATTATTTTTTATTTAGAATCTTTTCTTCCCTTTTTATTCTTTTCAACTTAATGAAATTTTGGAAGGAAATTATGTGAAATGAGCCATAACCCAATGTGACTCTCTGTCTACCAAAAAAATAACATCCAAAAACAGAATCGTCTATGGAGGTTCTCAGTCATCTAAGGTCATGGTTGTCCCAAAGGTGCTTTTTCAAGAGGCAACTGCAATTTCTTGTTGTTGTTTTTAAGACGTTTCGCTTCTCATCCAAGAAGCTTCTTCAGCTCTAACTGGATAGTGGGGAATGGAAGGATTCATATTCCTTGCAAACAGCTCATCATTTGCATTCTTCACTGTTGAATACAGGCACAGGCTATTGGGGATGAGTCCGTGTTGTCTGCATTTCAAACTGTAAGTGCAAATGGTTCCTGCAGTCTGCAATTTTTCTGGAAATCCGTTCAAACTCCTGCACCATTCAAAGGGTGTTCACCCAAAGTGCACAGCTTAGCAAAGTGCTTAGCTTTGAATGGTGTGGGAGTATGAACGGATTCCCAGAAAAATTGCAGACTGCAGGAACCATTTGTGCTTCACTTTGAGATGCAGACAACATAGACTCATCCCCAACAGCCCGTGCCTGTGTTCAACAGTGAAGAGACACAGGGCAGAAAACATCCAGCAGAAAGCACAGCTCCAATTTCTCAATGACTCAGGTAACCCTGAGAATACAGATAAACCTCCAAGTGGCCTCCACAACTCTCTAAAAGAATGCAAATGACCAGCTGTCTGCAAGGAATATAAATCCTTCCATTTCTCACTATCCAGTCAGAGCTTCTTGGATGAGAAGAGAAACATCTTCAAAGAAAAACAAGAAAGTTGCCTCTTGAAAAATCACTTTTGGGACATCCAAAAACAGAATCAGAAATGGACTAAATTTGAAATTGTAAGTGAAGCCAACAGAAAAAAAGATTGAAAATACTGTTGTTATGGTTCCGACTAATGAAACACTTCAAAGACTGAGATCAGACTGGAGACTGGCATATCCTCCCATTGGATAAGTCTGCTGCTGCTGTGCCATTCCACCTCTCTCTTCCAGGAAATCAGTGGAACTATGGACAGACGCACACGCAGTTAAGTTTACAACATTAAAGCATCAACATGCAGACATATGCAGACCACAAAGTAGGTTTTTAAAAAAAATCCTTCTTCCCACCATCTGCTCTAATGTTTATATACTTCTCTTTATTAGCGCTGGCATTAGCATTTATTACCATTGGCAAAATCAACTCTTTAGGGCCTTGTGAAAGAGAGTCAAAGGGTGGGGGGGGGCAATCTCACCTCCACAGGGATGATGTTCCACAGGGAGGAAGCTATCACAAGAAGGCCCTTCTTCTTGGTCCTGCTAGATGAACCTTCTTAGGAGAGGGGACCTGTAGCATTCCCTTCCTTTCTGTTCTGCTACCACATTTGCAAGACCGCCTCCTACCAAATACCTCCCTTCGACCAGTCCGCTCCCACAGAGAGGGCCTCCTTAGGGTGCCGTCGGCCAGTCAATGCCGGCTGGCGACCCCCAGGGGGAGAGCCTTCTCTGTGGCAGCTCCTGCCCTCTGGAATGACCTGCCCCCCGACCTACGTACAACTGCGGACCTGCGCCTCTTTCGCCGAGCCTTGAAAACCCATCTATTCCATGCGGCCGGCCTGGCGTAGTTTTGATCGTGTTTTGGTAGGGGTTTTTATATGGGGTATTTTAGAGCAGGCTTTTTATTTAATATTTATTGTGATTTTTATTATCGCCTGTTCACCGCCCTGAGTCCCGTAAGGGAGATAGGGTGGTATATAAATTTAAATAATAAATAAATAAATAAATAAATAATAAATTTTGAATCAATTGAACCTTCCGGATATTTTTCAAGGGCAACCCCATGTAGAGCATGTTGCAATAGTCAAGATGGGATGTGATTAGGGCATGAGTGACTATAAGTAGGGATTGTTGGTTCAGGAAAGGACTTAATTTATGCATAACTTGCAGTTGCACAGAGGCCCTTCTGGCCATGACTCTGACTGCTCCTCAAGCAGTTATCGCGAGTCCAGAAGAACCCTCAGATTATGCATTGGATCTGTCTGGGAAGTGCCACCCCATCCAAGACTAGAGATAGCAATTGTCTTTATTCATCAATTTTGTTGGGCCTTCTATTTTGGATATCGACCACTTTAGAGAACCCTAGTTGTTCTCAGTGTAATCTGAGGACCCCTGGTGGTCCATGAGAACTTTTTAGGAGCCTGCAAAATTAAATCAATAAATATTTTAAAATTTACAGTTTTAATTTCTAATACAGTAAATATCAATAGATATAATTCACAGAAACCTCTTTGGGCTCCTCAATTATTTTAAGAATGTGAAGGGGTCCTGAGCCAAAATATTGGAGGACCTGCATCTCAAAACGATAACTCTGAAAAAGTTCTATAGGCACAAGACAATCAACACAATATAAAATCTACTCTTCTTAGAATATGACCATGAAGGTTAGAGAACACCCCACTTAAAAGTGAGGGAGAAGTTAACAGTGTAGGAGTCTACTTCTGCTCTGATTGTTTGGTTTATTTTAGTTCAATTAGACAAAGCTGAAATAGTAATACTTTGGTAGGAAGTAACTATGTCATTTCAGAATTTTGGTTTAACGGAATCTAAAGCTAAGTATAAGCAAATAGACACTTAGACCTCAAGAAAATAAGTTTTAATAGAGCAACTATCATTTGGATTCTTTAGCAGAAGCTAATGGGAAAAAACGTTCAAGATGGATAGCTTCCAGATAATTATAAATGGAGACTTGACAGAACCTATAGAGATACAAAAAGGAACTAGACAAGGCTGTCCACTCTCCCCTTTATTATTTGTCTTATCACTGGAAATTTTATTATCTAGAATTAGAGATTCTACATTGATTAAAGGCCTAAGAATTTCTTCTAAAGAATATAAACTTAAAGCCTTTGCGGATGATCTGGTC
>NW_015387419.1:5616-15729 GCF_001527695.2 Protobothrops mucrosquamatus
TCCACCTATTTATGTAGAATTATACTTTGTGGAGTTAGGGGTATTAATATAAGGTTACTTTTAGATGAATAATATCCTGGGATTTGGTTTGGGAAGTCCGGGTGGGGGGTGGGGAGGGGTTTTCATTAATTGTGATGTACTTGTGATTGCTTTCTTTTTTATGTTGAAAATAATAAAATTTTTATGGAAAAAAAAAAAAGATGGATAGCTTCTTTTAAAAGGAGATAATAAAGACACGGTTTCATGTAATTCCAACAAAGAAAGAATGGAAGATAGCAGAAGAAGTCACACAAAAAGGCTTAGAGAAGCTCTCAGAACTAGTATTATTTCTATATTGGTAAAGATAGAACATAAATGATTGCTTCAAGTATGATTAAGCCTGAGTATTATTTTATGATACTATAATTGTATAAGTCTACTTCTATATTATTTTAATTATAATATGTTTAGATTTTGATGTATCTATTTATTACTTTATTTTTAGGTTATTGTAGTCTATGACAAAAATAAACTAAATTAAAGAAACTATACCTCAAAACAAAAAAAAGGACACGGGGTGGAAAGAGGCCACCAAGAAAAGAGTACACTTTGCAGACTTCACATCAAAAAGGCTCAGAATAAGCTAGCTGTCAAAAGATGCTTGTAAGAACTACAGAAAGAATTTCTCTTGAACATATCTCATGTTCAAAATAAAAGGGAGAAAAAAGAGGGGAAAAATATACCAGGTGCTCAGTAAAGATGGCAGAAAATAATAAATAACAAAGAAAGGGCAGAACAACTTACTTTTATTTTAGCTAGTCTTCTCAGAAGGCAGGACATGCCTTCAATCAGACAATCAGGCAGTTATGAAGAACTGCTTAAAGAAACAGGATTTCAGTTCTAAACTGTCAGAAAAATGGCCAGAGAATGCCCTCTAACCTTAAACGAGCATGAGTGCCAGACACATCATCTTAGAATACTCAAGGAACTTGTTGAGGATCTAGACCAGGGGTAGTCAACCTTGGCTCTTTTATGACTCATGGACTTCAACTCCCAGAATTCCTGAGCTAGCTTGGCTGGCTCAGGAATTCTGGGAGTTGAAGTCCACGAGTCATAAAATAGCCAAGGTTGACTACCCCTGATCTAGACAAATCTCTTTCTATTATCTTTAAGAAATCTTGAAGAATGAATGAAGTACCAAATAACAAATACTCCTTCTCTTAAAAAAGAGAGAGAGAGAGAGAGAGAGAGAGAATAGCCAGACCTAGGTCACTACAGACCAGTTAGTGTGACAGTAATAACTGGAAAAATTCTAGAAAAATTGTAATCTGTAACTGATCTGTAAAGAACCTTTAAAACAAGGTGGTTACTAGATGTCAGCTGCCACCTCACACTTGCTTGTGCTTCGATACCATGTGGTTAAGTCTGCCATGAACTATGGGGAGGGTAGGAAGGAGGGGGGAGGCTTGGGGGAAAAGCAAAAGTAACGGCTGCTTGGGGAAAGCAAGAGTAATTGCTGTAGTTTGCCCCTCCCCTCCCCCCTCCCCCCCATGCTGCTTGCTGTTCTGCTGCACTCCATGATGTGGCTCTGCCTTTTTATTTGTGAATCGGAACAAGGGAGATGCAAAAAGTTAGAAAATTTCATCCCTGACCAATACTTTTTCTCCTGCTAGCCAGATGCTTGGGCATCTGCTGCAGACGCTACACGAGGAGTAAAAAGCAGCCACAAAGGGGATGCCAGGAGGACTGCCAGGCTCCCCCACAACCCCTGTGATCTCCCCCCTGGCGCAAATTGCACGCTGCCCTTGCTGCCCCCCACCACAGCCCCACGTGATTGCCCTCCCACCACCAATTGCACACTGCCCCACCAGCACCAGCACTGCCATCTGCCAACCAATTGGCTGGCGGCTACTTGTCCTAGGGAGCGAAAGGCCCGGGTCAAACCATGCCTTGGGGAATGGACCAGCACGAAGGGCTGGGTGTGGAGGGCTGGGAGGCTATTGGCAGTGGACAATCACTGGCAGTGAGCCAGCAGAGGAGGAAAGCTAGCTGCTGTTCAGCAGTGGTGGTTGGCTGGGAGCTAAGTGGACTTGGCCAAGGGTCGGCGCCTAAATGTCCCATTCCATCCCCAGAAGGCTGTTCTAAGGTCATCCAGCTGGGAGAAAATGACCATTCTGAAAACATCTTAAACCTGATTGGACATGGAGGGGGAAGTGATGGGAGACAGCTAAGGGAGGGAAAAGTTAAACGTAGGGATTTTGGTGTGCAATTCTCAGATCTGGCTATGCACTACTGCAATGCACTTGATGTCTAATAAAACTATACCTTTCTCAACAAACGGAGCCAAGGATCGTTTCTATTTAGAGGTTTAGAGGTTTGTGGCAGGTCTGACATCGGAATTGTCAGCATGAAGTTTGTCAATAACAAGTGTTCTCCAAACCACATGAATCTCACTGTTGTTTTAAAACTGGATAACTTGTTTTATAGATTGTGGGGTGCTATAGATAAAATACATTTTGACTTCAACAAAAGATTTGACAAAGTATCCAATGAGATTTTGATCAGGAAACTAGTTAATTATGATCTAGTTGATATGTCTGTTAGAAATATCCAAAGTTGACTCAAAATCAGACTCAAGGAGTATTCATGAAAGGGTCTTCTTCAAAATGGAGTGATGTATCATGTACGCTTGAACATCCTTCAAGAATCAGAAGTCAAGGCCAGCTGATCTTTCTGTGCCTTTGCCCTCTGAAGAAGACCGTTGTCAGCAAACCCACTGCCTACTTCTCCCTGGTATATAGGTAGTTCTTCTGGTGTGTGATTCCAAATTTCTACAATGAGGGTTGTGGGCTAAAGTCCTTGGAAATAACATCTCTGCTTCAAAAGTGGAATGGAGAGCCTTTGCTCTGTCGTGCGTTTTTGGATATAAATGAAAAAAAATGCCTGTTATTTCTGAGATTGTTACACCCGATTGTCTCCAATGCCGGACTATTAGCTTATTGTCTCTGTCATTTCTTTTGCAATCCTTTCTGTTATTCTCCATCACTTCTTTTCTCCCTGATGTAAATCTGAGTAGAGTGATGAGTTATACAAACAAGCAACAGTTGAGAATTAAGCCTGGGGTAAACATTGCAGTGGATCTACTAATCAGACCTATATTCACAAAATGAAGCTTTTTTTTAATGCATTCTTTGGCCTTAAATGATTCACTACTGAAGGTGTTACTTTGCAGATCTGGGTGTTCCTTGATTGTAGGCTACAGGAAGCTTGATAGTGGAGCCATGGTACCACCCTTTGAATTTAACTATGGCTGTTGCATTGTTTTGGTTGTTTTAAATCCTGCTTTTTCATGAATCACTCTGGGTGGTATAATCTACACATTCAGCCTAATGATTTCTAAGAAAACTGTTGTGATGAAAAACTGAAATAAAATATTTTGATGTCACTCTGCACTCCTGATAAGAATAGCAGAATACAAATATAAAATAAATGCATCAACATTGTAAACTGTCAGGAAGAGATTATTTCAGTAAGTAAAATCTGAGCATATTTTAACACCAATGGCAGAAAGCAGCAAATCTCATCTCTTTTGGAGATTTGGGACACTGTTAGAATTCCAGCCATCTGTGATTGGCCCTCGGACCGTCATAGCCAATTTATTCTGCCGCCAGAGTTGTTCAACCATCTGCTCAAGTGGAACAGCTTCCAGCATCTCCCCTGCAGTGTTCCTCTGAAGACAAGTGGGTGCATCTCCCTACATACACAGATGCAGTAATATTATTGCTTGGGAAAGATCAGTTCTACCAATGGTGCTCTTAGAAGCCTGAAGCTTCAGTGTTATAGCACCATGGTCTGCATGAGTAGATCAACAAAACAAGATTACTAAGAGAGAATCAGAGGAGAAAATGCTTTTGTTGCAAAGTGTCAACTCTCCAGTTGGCGAATCCAGAAAAAGAAACTCCTGGGACATTATTTACCAAGAGTATAAAGTTTACTGAATTAGCTACATTGGCACAGAAGAAGCAAAACCAGCTCTGGCTTTCCGTGCAAAAGCAAGCATAGTTAATTCCCCCTTTCGTTACGGTGCACCTACAGTCCATTACATCCACCAATCATTTCTGTTCATTTTGTTATGGGAACCAGCCAGCCACATCTGCTCAGTGCGTCCTTGAGGTGGGAGCAATGTCTCACAGGAATTGATGTTGCCATTCCACCACCACCCCTGCATTCCATGCCACCCCCCCTTTTCCTTGTCAAGCTACAAGTGAAGCGGAATATAGGTGAAAGTGGGAGTCAGCATTGAATGGTAGACCTGAAACAACAATAAACATACAGACATGTTATTACTTACAACCCAACTACTGCTACATTCCTTATTGGGGCTGTTGAGGGTACCTAGTATGAAACGTCTTAACTAACCTCACTGCCCTAACATCTGGAGCAGCCACCCACTCAGCGTCTGCTAACAGGTAGCCTTTCTATAGTATTAGGTATTGTAATTTCCCCTTGTGATATCTGGAGTCTAGATTCTTTTTGATCTCATAGTGCTCTGCTCCATTAACTAGGATGGGAGGAGGAGGTGGTTCTTTGCTGGCCTCAAGCCAGATCCCCGAAAGGGTTTTAAAAGACTGCAGTGAAATACTAGATGAACTCGCCTGAGGCTTCTTGGCAATTTCAGCTCCACCATCACCAGAGTCACGATCTGGATGATTTGGAAAGGCCTTATGTATTTGGGACCTAACTTTTTTCAAGGCTGCCTCAGATTTAGATACTTGGTGGACAAATACACTTTATCCCCCAATCTAAATTTCCTTTGGGGGGGCCTTTTTTGATCTGCTTGCCTCTTTTGATTTTCCCTAGCTTTATTTAGCACTTCGTGCACAGCAGGCCATGTGGTTTTTAGAGTAATGACATTGAGGATGGGCTTCCTGTGGGAGCTCTGGCATGGGCATGAACTCAGTCCCCATGGCCACTTTGAAAGGAGTAGAACCTGTGCTACTGTGCACCGAGTTGTTATATGCCACCTCTGCGAAAGGCAGGAGCTCGGCCCAATTAATCTGCTGATAATTTACATAATAGTTCAGGTATTGCTCTACTAATGAGTTGGCATGTTCAGCAGCCCTGTTGGTACTCAGGTGGTAGGCAGAGCTAAATCCCTGGGAGGAGCCTAACAATTTAAAAATTCCCACCAAAATTTTGCGGTAAATTGCACCCCTCTGTCTGAGATAATGTGCTTTAGGACACCATGTAGCCTGTAGATGTGTTGCAGAAACATCTTGGCTAAGGCCCAGGTGGAAGGAATCTTCAGACATGCCACAAAATGTGCTTGCTTCGAGAACAGGTCAATGACAGTGCATATTATTGTATTCCCAGCATTCTCTGGCAACTCCATGATAAAGTCCATGGATATCTCCTCCCACAGGTTAGCTAGATTGGCTACCAATTGTAGCAAGCCTGGAGGCTTCCCAGGTAAGCATTTCATGGAGGCACATATAGAACTGGGCAGATAGATATCCTTTTTCATCTTTGGCCACCAGAATGGTCTCTTTATCAGGTTCTTTACTCCCTCACAAACGCTGGTGCTGAAAGCTGCCTAGATGGGATAATGGAGTTAGTTACCTCCTCTTGGGTACTTCTGTACTGGGGCATGTGAGAGAGGGCATCTGCTAGGAAGTTCTTCCCACTTGGCAGTAGCGAAGGGTGAAATTGAAGTGGTTAAAATACTGAGCCCATCAGACCTGCTTAGGAGATAGCTTCCTCAGGGCATTTACCACCTCCAGGTTCTTGTGGTTTGTCCACACTTCTAATGGAATCTTACTGCCCTCTAAGAATTGTCTCCAGGTGAGAAGAGCCCATCAGACCTCATAAGCCTCCTTCTCCCAGATGACCCACCACCTCTCAGTATCAGACAACTTGCAAGACATGTAGGCACATGATTGCAACTCTCCCTTTTCATTCCTCTGGAGTTAAACTGCTGCTACTGCCACATCACTGGCATCTGCCTGGATCATGAAAGGCTCATTTGGGTTTGGGTGCTTCAAAACCAGCTCAGCAGCAAAGAGCTGCTTCAGCTTTTCAAAGGCTGCTTGGCATTTGATAGACCAATTTAGTGCCTAATTCAGTTTGGGCTTCACTCCCCCTCTCGTCTTGAGCAAGTTGGTGATGGGCAGGGCTGTGGGATGAAATGTGAGAATGAACTGCCACTAACAGTTCACAAATCCCAAGAGGTTCTGTAACTGTTTTCTGATCCTAGGGCCCTCCCATTCCAGGATTGCTCTCACCTTGCCTGGGTCCATCTCCACCTCATCCTTGGAGATGTAGTATCCCAGGTAGTCTAGGCTGGCCTTGTGGAAGTCACATTTAGATAGCTTTGCTATAACTGGGTTTTGCACAACTTCTCAAGTACTTCTCAAGCACTATGTGCTCTTATGTGCTCTTCCATGGTATAAATTAGAATATCATCTAAGTATACCAACACTCCTTTTTACAGGTGTTCATGCAAGACCTCGTTTATTAATTGCATGAATACTGCTGGCACCCCTTGCAGCCCAAATGGCATTGTCCGAAATTGATAGTAACCCAGAGGGCAGTTAAATGCAGTTTTCCACTCACCCCCTCTTTAATTCTCATTCGGTAATAAGCTTCCCTCAAGTCCATGCAAATATAGTTCAGTCCCCGGTAATCCATGCTTAATCTAAGAGACCTGTCTTTTTCTCTTTAAAAACTACAGGGGCAGCAATCCTTAACTTTGCTGGCTGGATAAATCTTCTGGCTAAATTCTTGTCTATGAACCCCTGAAGTTCCTCCATCTCCCTTGGCATCATGGAATACATCTTTGGCTAGGGTAATTTAGCCCCGGCAAGATTTCAATAGCACAGTCTATGGGGCAATCAGGTGGGAGCACGTCTGATTCTCTTTCACTTTCCTAATTGCAGGCTTATGCCTGGTGTTCAGTGCTTTTGCTGGCTCCTGCTAGCTAGCTTTCTTCCTCATTCACCACTTGTTGCTGTTTCAATCTACTGATGGATTCCATTTCCTCAACCAGGCTAATCCTAGGACTGTAGTCTCAGTCATGCCAGGAGCCACAATAAAATGAAGAGTCTCTATATGGGTCCCAGCCCTGAAGCTCACTGGCTCCATTAGGCAAGTTGCTGGTGCCCCTTCCATAAGGGAACCATCTAATTGGGAGAACCCCATGGGCTGCCTTAACTTCCTCAGCCTCAGTCCTAGTTTCTCCACTGTCTGAAGGCTAATTAGGCACAGAGTGCACTGCAAGTCCAAGGCTGTGAGGCCCCCCTTATTCCCGAGGAGGGACCAAAATCTCCACCTGGGTCATCATAGGGATGATGGTGCCAGTTATCGGGTCATCTTCCCCTTTGCTGTTGCTTTTGTAGAAATCCAAGCTGGGCTTTTTGGGGGCCAGAGTTCCTTCCCCTTCGCTGGATTGGGGACAAACCTCCGTGACCTGTTTAGCCACCTGCATTTTCTCCTTCAGCTTCGTGGATGGTTTTTCCAGCTTTGGTTGGGCCAGGGCTCACGGTACAGATGCCGGCCATGGCGCGAGGCAGTTGGCCACTTGGTGGCCTTCCTTCCCACATCAGAAACATGCTCCCAGTCTCTGGTGGGCCTTCTCTCCTGTGCTGGGGGCTGCACCCCCTTTTCCTTCACAGGGCACTGGGCGTATCTCAGGCATTCAGTAGGGCTGGTTCTCTAAATGTTTCTTTAAAAGTGTCTAAAACTTTCTAAACAATTTATTGGAAATTGGGAAGGAAGAGTGAGACTAAACTCCTAGACTAGACAACCAACCTCAGTTAAATCTTTGCTTGCTCTACTGAGAGCTTTCATTCAGGCTAGCATTTTGTCCGGCTTCTTTCAGAGCTCTCCATGGTCCTGTTCATTCACCAAATTTCTGGAAAGGATTTAGCAGAGTAAATTAGCAAGCTACTTAGTTGCCTTGGAGAGAATTCAGAAAACACCTGAAAAAAATCCAAGTGTACACTGGAGAATTTGGAGGAGACTGTTCATTTCAGTTTGAGGTAAATGTGCCCATAGACTCATGGAATTACATTCATGCCTCTTTGTATTTGTAAGGAGGTGTTCAGAGAGAATCTGCCCCACATGGAATTTCCAATCTCATTAAAGGCAACACCTCACAAAACACATCACTGGTCTAATCACCTGGGTAGATTATGAGGGCATGAATGGCTAGATCTTTTTTTCAAAGAAAGTGAGCAACTAGCCTAAACTCTAAGTGAGTGAAAGTTATAAGGGCAGTACTAGTTCCCAATATATTACAATTAAGTCTACTACTATGGAACACTATTTGAAAGGGTAAAGGCAGGGATGTAGAACCTCTTGCCTGCAGGCCTGATGTAGTCTACCCTAGAAGTCTCCAACCTTTCTCGGTTGACAGACTGGAGGAAAAGGGAGGGGGAAGCATTTTACATGTGTGTGTGCGCACACACACAAATGGGACTGCAAGCATGCGTGACACAAATGGGGTGGTGCTAGCGCTTATGTGACACTCACTAGCACCGCCCCATTTTTGCAATGTGGGCGCTAGCATCGCCCCTTTTTTGCTGTGTGGTGCCCTGTTTTTACCACGCAGCACCCCATTTGCATAGTGGCAGCAGTGCTAGTGTAAGTGGGGGTGAGTGCGCACACATGTGCATGCACTGGCCAGCCTGATCTGTGGCCTGGTGGCCAGCAGGCCATGATCCAATAGTGGGCCACAGCCCACAGGTTGGGGACTCCTGGTCTACCCATCTTCCCCACGGGTCATAAGCAAGGATGTGTCTACTCCTTCTACACCACTGCTGGCCATTTCTCTTTGCTCCACTTGCAGCATCTCCTTCCTCTTCACATTGGAAAGAAAGGTGTCATCAATTTTGTTCGTGTTCCTGTTGAAAATACCTCATCCTTCATCTCTGAGAGGGTAAGGAGAGGCTCAGGCAACTATCAGTTCATCTGAGAACCAATCAACCCCTCCTGAAGGGATTTAGGTGGCTCCTGCTGATTTGACTTCCCTAATAGGACAAACTGTGTGCTAGAACAACTACTTTTCTCCAGTAAAGGCTCACTGTGTCTCCCCACATAAAGAATTGAACTGAATGGTCTCACTTGTTACTTCATTCATTTACTGCATCAAACATGTCCCTTAGCAGTGATGAATTAATTAGAGGGGAGGTTGTCAAAAAAGTATGAAGACAATATTATGCCTGAAACACATAGTATTGTCCTTTGCACATTGAAATTTTCAATGCAGAAGTATGTTGCCAAATTATTGTTAGGTTATCATTATAGAGATTTAGGGCCACAGTGCCATTGTGCTTGCTGGATGACTTTAGGCCAGGGATGTCAAACTGGTGGCCCGCACGTGCGGGCCACACCCACCCTGGCTCTGCAATATGTCACAATACATCACATGACGTGATCGAGTTTGACACCCATGCTTTAGGACTAGGACTAAAAGTCAATTCAGCCTGCCTCTTAAGTTGTTGTAAGGACAATTAAAAAAACAGTTTTTTACTTCCTAGAATAATTGGAGTACCTGCAGGCCATCCTCAAAACACTTTATTTGTATCTTCCACCTCCCTCTTGGAGTGGATAGGGCTGAAATGTGTGGACCTTCTTCTGCATTTTACAAGAAGGTATTAAAATAGAAATTAGTACCTTAAATTTTGTAGAGGCTTGAGGCACCTATGGAACCCCTTAACAAACTCTTAGTTCTCTCCCAAATTGGGTATTTTCTCCATTGCAGGAGTTTTACAAGACCAAATCGAATGTCTGAGGGCTTTGCTATCTTTAAAGGTGCCCATTTTGTCTCTTAATAACTCAAGTGGGCCTGTTGATTATATACCTGGCCCCCTGCTATGTATCAACGGCCCTGCCTGAGCTGGCTGACGTAATAGCCGGGGTGGCGGTGGAGACCCCCAGACTTATAGTCATGGGGGATCTCAATCTGCCATCGGCAGGCGAAACATCGGCGGCAGCTCGGGAGTTCTTGGCTTCCATGACGACCTTGGACTTGACCCAATTAGTTCATGCCCCCACTCACACGGGAGGACATACACTAGATCTAATTTTTGTCTCTGGCCAGTGGCAGAATGATCTGGAAATGGGGGAGGTAGTTAT
>NW_015387419.1:17334-33369 GCF_001527695.2 Protobothrops mucrosquamatus
TACCAGTTGCGGCCTTTTCTGGACCGGGACGCCTTGCGCACAGTCACCCATGCTCTTGTCACCTCCCGCCTGGACTACTGCAATGCTCTCTACATGGGGCTCCCCTTGAGGAGCACTCGGAGGCTCCAGTTAGTCCAGAATGCAGCCGCGCGGGCGGTGTTGGGAGGGACTCGTCGCTCCCATGTAACGCCGCTACTGCGCGAGCTGCACTGGCTGCCGGTGGCTTTCCGGGTGCGCTTCAAGGTGTTGATTATCACCTTCAAAGCGCTCCATGGCATCGGACCTGGATATCTCCGAGACCGCCTTCTGCCTCAGATTACCTCCCATCGGCCGATACGCTCCCACAGAGTGGGTCTCCTCAGGGTGCCGTCAGCCAGACAGTGCCGGCTGGCGACCCCCAGGGGGAGGGCCTTCTCGGTGGGAGCTCCCACCCTATGGAACGAACTACCCCCAGAGATCAGGGTGATCCCGGATCTCCCTCCCTTCCGCCGCGCCCTCAAGACATGGCTATTTAAGCTGGCAGGACTGGCCTAAGGGGTATTTTTAGTTGGGTTTTAAAACAATTTTAAAATAACAAAGGCCAAATTAATATTTCCTTTTAATTACGTTTTTAACGGTAGTATTTTTGTACTTTTGTATCTGTTTTTATTAGGCTGTTAGCCGCCCTGAGTCCGCAAGGAGAAGGGCGAGGTAAAAATACAATAAATAATAATAATAATAATAATAATAATAATAATAATAATAATAATAATAATAATAATAATAATAATAATAATAATAATAATAATAATAATAAAGCCCCAAAAATGCAAAAACAAAAAATAGAGGCAAAAATGTCAGCCCCACCTTCACAAGTCATGTTATCAGTCATACTTCTTGTATCCCCTGGGCTGGGAGGTAGGGGGTAGGGGAATACACAAGGATAATGTATGTTCCACAGATGGCAATATATTCACAGATGACTAAATGTACAAATGTGTAAATAGTGTTGGATTCTCTTTCTTTCAAAGTAATGCTTATAAAAGCACATTTCCTTTTTCAGCTTTAAAATAATTTGGATTTCATCTGAGATTTTGATTTTATGTCTCCTCCTAGAACTACTCATGTGTTCATAAGAACAGCTGGCACAGTATTTCTTGGGCCCTTATTGTGGGATCAGTGAACACGAGGCTGGGTATCTTACAGTGAGGATGAGAAAGCCTTACAAATTCAGAAAATGACTACAAAGAAGTAACCAGTAACCCAGAAAATAGAAGGAAATTTAGAGGAAGCAGAGCCAAAGATGGAGGACCTAAAGGAAGGAATTAACAGACAGACTCAGACAAACAAAGAATTAGAAGATGCAGTGATAATACTGGAAATGGAAAAGATATCTTACTTGTCAAGATCTCAGAACACATTTGAGGATAAGGAAGAAGAGCTGACTGAATGAAAGATAAAGCTGTCAGGAGAATTGTGGAAAATTTGAGAAGGAGGGAAGCTGTGTAATGAATATAAATGGACTGAGTGCTCTTCCAAAAATACTTCAATCAAATTATCTTTCTTATTTCAAACCAATGTATACAAAAATAGGGGAAGAACTACTTGAGGACTCAGATGCATTGACTAGGAAAGTTACTTGGCAAAGGAAGAAAGCCAGAGTAAGACTGAAGAAAATAGAGGTTTTGATCCATTAGATGGGACATTATAGTATTAAATAGATGTTTGAACATGGCTAAGAGAATAGATAATTGTTAGAAATAAAAGTATTACTATATAACTAGAAAGACAGGATATGTAACTAGAATATTATATTTTGGTATGAGAAGGGAAATATGAAAATGCCAAGAGGATCTGAATAAGGGAAACTTTTGGTTACCCAAATACAATTTACAATGAGAAAACTATTAGCGATAGAGACGGGATATTATATTATTAAACAGATGTTTGAATATGGTTAAGAAAATAGACAACTGTTAGAAATAAAAGTATTATTATAACTAGAAGGATAGGATTTTTAATTAGAATATTATATTTTGTTATGAGATGGGAAATATGAAAATTCTAAAAGGGTTTGAATAAGAGAAGCTTTTGGTTACCCAAATATAATATATTATGAGAAAATTATAAGCGATAGAGATATTTTGAATATTGATGGGAAATTAATTTTTTTTTTAAAAAAAAGCAGGAAAAACAGGATACTGATGGAACAAATGGATTTTAAGTGGAAATGCAATTGAGATATGCTTTGGCTAGAAAAGATCTTATAAACTGACATTACTGATATTATGTATAATACCAGAAAAATGTGGTGAAGATGTCTATATTTAACTGTATATGTATACAAATACAAGAATTGTATTTGCCCCATGTGGAAAAATGCATACTACCGGAAGAAGAGAGGATCAAAGAAGCACTGGATGGGGTAGTATTGGAACTAGACTGAGAAAGTTAATACTGAATTACCAATGGACCCAGACAACACGTTGTTTATTAAGTATTTATGATTGTAAAATTAGAAAATTAATAAAATGTTTACCAAAAAGAAAGAAAGCCTTTTTTCCCATGTTAAAATGGATGGAGGCTAGATACATTGTGAATGTACAAAGTCACCATCATCAAAAGCAGCAGTAGCAACATCTGGAGTGCTTCCTTGGAGTATTTTCCTCTCAGGAGTACAGGAAAAGCAATTGCAATCTCTCTATACCAGAGATCAGCAAAAGCAGCATTAACTGCAGACTGACAGACTTTCATGAGAAGGAAACAGCTTTCTGCAGCATTAGGCTCTTCTGCAACTGATCACCCCAGAGGCTAAAATCTGGTGGGATGGACGCATCAGGTGAGAGCAGCAAGATCAGAATCACCAGAAAGCTGAATGTTAACATATGCAGATTTGGTTTCTTTCTGGGAAATGAATGATAAATTCTTAACATTAATTCTGCCCAATGGTTAAAACTAGAGGAAAGCTTATATTTTATTTCAAGGTATCATCTTCTATATTAATACTAAACCATAACAGATTTTTGAACATTGCCTTGGACTCAGAATGTTCCATCAGGTATCTTTTTTGGAACAAACTGTCACTGAAGTAACAATCAATCCCTCCTCCCTTTCTCCTCAGCTGGGTAAGCAGTCTTTTCCAAGATGATCTGTGTAAACATTATTTATATGCAGCAACTCAGGATACCACATTGCCTATAGAACATATTCCACCTTATGCTAATGGGACTGACCAGCCCCACTCACTACTTTGGATCCCGTCGGCCAAAGAATTTTACCTGGTGGGGTCCAGGAGAAGAGTCTTTCCAGCTGTGGCCCCCGCCCTCTGGATGTTCCCCCATTAGAGGTGAGATCTGCTCCCACACTCCTGGCCTTCCAGAAGAGCCTAAAAACTTGACTCTGTTGCTTGGCCTGGAGTCCTGACAGGTGCCTGCTACATTGCAGGATGGCTGATGAAGTAGAGAGGATACTTACTCCCAGGCTGCCCATCATCTTGGTTCTTAATGTTCAATTTTTTTTATTCCAATTTCAATTGTTTTTAAGCACTTCTTAACTTTTTATTATATTGTAAGCTGCCCCGAGTCGCTGTATTAGTGATATGGACAGCCTAGAAATTTAATTAAATGAAAAAAAATGGATACCTGTGCCTGACCACCCAACCCACTACAGCATAACCAACACAAATAGTAAAAAAGGATTACATTACCATACATCAAAAAGTATCTCAGAAACAACCAACAAATTATAACAACCACGTGATATCAGCAAACTGAAACCCTCCAAAACAACAAAACCGAAAGACCCAGTAGCCCAAGAAGAAAAAACAGGGGTCATTTACAACATAAAATGTAAGGATTGTAACAACCACTATCTAAGAGAGAGAGGCAGCAAACTGCATCCATGAACAACAACTAGAAGACAAAATGGAAACTCCTTAATCTCACAATGCATGGATAGACTTTCAAGTAGGAAACTGTGAGGATCCTAGACCAAGCTGAATCTAAAAAAGCTAGGGAATTTAGACAAATCAGTCATCAATGCACACATAGACAAAAATCACATTTAGATGCCTTTTATATAAGAAATAAAAAAGTAAATGAAACAAAAAGACCAGAAGACATCATCTCCAGCAGCCAACACCCAGATGAGCAGGCAGGTGATGAGCAGGGACCAGGCGAACAATCAAGCAAAAAACAATGCCCTAATCAAGAAACCACCAAAGGAGAAAACCCCACCCCCAGGAAAACAGGCAGGGCAGGCTACTGTATATAAACAGTGAGCAAACCAGTAGTGGGATTCAGCCAGTTCACACCAATTCGGCAGAACCGGTAGCTAATTTTTTGTTGCCCAATCCCAGAACGGATTTCCGCAAGCGGCATCCACACAGAGAACTGGTTGTTCACATATTTGAATCGCGCCACTGGGGCAAACCTCAGATTCACCCACATTGATGATGTTACCTAACTGGATAATAATCTCTGCAAACAAACAGCCAAGTTCCGAGAACACTAAATACACCATATAAATCTTAACTGAACTTTAATGTTAGACTTTTTAAAAATTGTCTAATCCATAGGGATGTGTCTGTCAGAAATGAGATGGCGAGATAAAGCTTTAAAGGCCAATAAAACACTGCATATCACATCAGATTAGATAGTACCCAAAACAATCATGAATTTAAAATCACTAAAGAAGGCCTCTTTATAGATCTTCTGTTATATTAGGCTTGTAATATTCCTTGTTTTCTGGTGTGCCAGAAACTAATAAAACTACCAAGGTTGGCCTATCCATCCTTAAGGGAACAGTTCATTCACACATTTCTGAAGGTGAAGTAATTTCACATACTTAAATACTATTTATTTTACAAGCATAGCAGCAAGAAAGATAATCTTAGTTTGCAGTATTAACTCTTCGGGCAAATTAGGGGTGTTTCCCCCATTTGATCTCCGCTATTGGTGACTACCAAGATTTCTGTTTTTATTTTGAAAAAAAAAAAACAGAATTACTTAGTTTTGAGTCATTTATACCAGGGGTCCCCAACCCCCGGTCCATGGACCAATACCGGGCCACGGCATGCCAGCAACTGGGCTGCACAAACAAGGGAAGCCCCATCCTCGGGGTCCAGGCAGCATACAAAACCACACCCCCTCCAGTCCGCAGAAAAACCTCTCTCCACAGAACTGGTCCCTGGTGCCCAAAAGATTGGGGACCTCTGATTTATATAATCTGTTTTTTTAAGTTACACTTTGGAATTCAAACACAGTTGGAATTCACACTTTGGAAATTATTAACAATTAATATTTGAGTGTTTTGTTCATTTCTTTCATTGTATCTAGCATCAGTTCATGGTTTAGGGGTTCAGAAATTCAATGAACAAACAAACAAACAAATTGATAAAATAAACACTATAAGGTATAATTCCTTGCCAGCAGAAGCAGCAGAAAAATTATAAGACAGCCAAGGGAAACCCAAGTATCAACCCACAATTGGGAAAACACATCTTTCTCTCCAGATTTAAACAGATTGTGTACCAAAGGACACTCAAGATAGCACCAGTCTTATCTTTAAACTCTATGTTGAAAAAACAGGTCTGGTGTCATTTCAAAAGAGCACCAAACACTTGTTTAACATACAAGTGCAGGGTGCTCTTTCCAACCGCTCTCCACTTTTGTTGATAAGGAGTCAAGGGCTTCGGAAAGCTCTGGTGGACTGTTTTGTGGAACGCCAGTCTGTGAGCTCTGCTGCAGTCTAAGCCAGAGAGGTCTGTTCCCAGCAGTCAGAAGAGAGGGGGCCAAGAGCAGCTGGGCAGACCTCAATCCCTCATCAAATCAGCCGTGAAACATGCCACACGATAATCACAGCAAAACTGTGTTGGAAGAAGGTGGGGGGAGGCTTTAACGCTGGAAAAGCAAAGGACAAATTTAAGCTGCCTCAGCTGGCTGCAGATGAAAGAAAGCAAGGTCAACAGGACGTGGAAGAAAAAAATTGGAGAAATGAGAAAGGGCCAACTTTGTTCCTCTGATCCTCTAAATAGATAAGGCTTCCAGGAAGTTCAGATTCAGGCCACTTCAGAAAAAAAAAATCCACATTTAAATCCAGGTGTTTCCTAAACCTTTTTAATGTAGATTTAGATGAAAAGGAGTTAACAAAGACAGAAACTGATTTGTGAGTTTTTTGTAGTTATGACAATAGGCTAGAAACCAAGAGACTGTGAGTTCTATGCTGCCTTACATATGAAGCTAGCTGGATGACCTTGGACCATTCGCTTTCTCTCAGACCTAGGAAGGAAGAATGGCAAACCGCTTCCGAAAAACCTTGCCAAAAAACCTTTAGAGACTTGTCCAGGAAGTTGCCTGGTGTCCACTCTGATTTGAAGGCAGACAGGCTTATAGAGGAGTATATTTGTAGGTCAGGATTGAAATGAGGGGTTCTTGGTGCTTTCTGAGCTTGGTTGTTTTCTTGCAGATGTTTCATTGCCCAAGCTAGGTAATATCATCCGTGCTAATAGGGAGTGGGGCTAATATTCTTGTGGCTTGCCCTATCAGTGTTGATGGGAGTGGTCTTGGTGCTTCTTTGATTGGACTGTTTACTGTTAATTTGTTTGGCAGTTTCTTTGGGATACTCTTGATTGTTGGTTTGATATTAATGTTAGTGTTAAAGTTTGCTCATCTGGGTGTTGATAAATGCTGGTGGAGGGGTGTTTGGGTCTTTTTGCTCCCCTTTTGGCTTGTTGATTGTTTCTTTTGTAAGATATGCAGATGTTGTTTATGTCTATGTGCCTATTGATGACTGATTTATCAGAGTGACAGGCTTTCAGAAATTCTCTAGCTTTTTGGGCTTGGCTTGGTCTAGGATAGTCACAGTTCCCCAATTGAAACTATGGTTAAACATGTTGTCTATCTGTCTGTCTGTCTGTCCATGTGTTATGAAATTAAAGAGATTTCATTATATGTCTCCTGAGTTCTAGTTGGTGTTCATGGATGCATTCTGCTAATCTTCTGCCTATTTGTTGTATGTACAGTAGTGGCTGTTGCAGTCTTTAAACTGTATGTTGTAGATGACACCTGCTTTTTAATCTGGGGCTGCTGGGTCTTTTGGTTTGCTTAGGATGTTCTGGAGTAGCTCATATGCACCAGATCAGGGGAGGTAACTGTTCCATCCTTCCCTGCTTTGGTCAGGTCTCAGTTGCAATATTATGTCCAGTTCTTGGCACTGCAATTGAAAAAACAGTGCCAACAAATTAGAGTGACTTGTGCTACAAGAACTTAGAAGGACTACTAGAATGACCAGGGACTGGAGACAAGCCCTATAAGAAACAAAGAAACTTGGCCTGCAGAAGATATGACTGAGGGGAGATACACTAAGCACTCTTCAAAGATCTGAAAGGCTATCATATGGAAAAGGGAATGGACTTAGTTCTCCTTTGCCCAAGGGGCAAGACCAGAAGAAATGGGTGAAAAGTCCTAGGAAGCAGATTCTGGCCTGCCATCAGGAGGACTTCCTGACTGTATCCACTGTCAGCCTTGAAGTCAGAGCAAGGCTAGAATTAGGGATGAGTGGGGCAAGGGAAGAGTCATGTTACTTCACATCTAATCCCCTCCCCCAGACCAGAGAGTTATGCGTAATGTCAGCACAGAAATAGGCAAGGCTAAAGGCATCTTTCCAAGCATAATGAATCCATTGGAGCTCCAAAAAATATCCTGGAGCTGCACCCAGCCTGAAATGACTAAGATTAGGATGTGGTACAGTTTCAGCCAGCTTAGTATTGGCTCAGCTGGTCCTTGAGCTCTTAGCTCAGCTGGCCTTTGGGCTGCTTGTCATGCATTGACAGCTAAGTAAATAATGAATAACTTATTTCAATGTGTGCATTCTACATTTCTGAAGTCTGTGTCCTACTCAATATAGCAAAGCATTTGTTGCATATATTCCGCTGTTTTATTACAAAGCAATTCATTTTACTATATTACTCCTTATATTAGGAGAAGTCAGGTATTCTTTAGTGGTCACAATCTATAATTCACATATCTAACCACTGACCATCTTGTCTTAAATTTATGAGAGTAACCTATTAAATTTTTTGAAGGAATCATATTGCTCATTTTACTTGACATGTTGCCATATCTGAGACCCTGGAGAAGAGCAATACTTTGCAGGAGGGTTTAAGGAATGTATGGAAGCAATTTGTTGACAACTCCAAATAGCTAATTTCTAGAAATCAGTGAACTTCACCCTGTATAAATGGTAGACAGATCTCTTTATTGTTATTTGTCACAAAATATTAAAGACTTTCATGTTCGTTACAAATCATTTCACCCAGTGCTTACTTACAGGTGTTTAAAATCATCTGAAACATTTTCTCCTTCTTTCTATTATGTTTCAGCTTCAGTCAAACACTGTCAATTTTTTAAAAATCTAGTCTTCAACTGCCATATGACTGTTCTTGATTTCAACTTGAATGTTAAGTATACCCAGATTTTGTTATGCAAATTATTAATCAATTTGTGTTCTTTTTGGGTGTCAACATCCTTTACATAAGCCATGGAATAATGAAAACTTTCCAAGGATAGTTCATAGCCCAGAATTTAGTTGCATTCTTAATTCTTTTTCACAATTATATACGTTGATTGAATTTCCCAGCCTAAATAAACATGTTGTACACATTACTCTCTATCTAAAGGTTAAACTGTTACATTAAATACATATTGGCTATGTTTATACTGTAGAACATGAACAACCCAGCCATCCGTTTCCCTGCTTTTGCAGACCAGAAGAATACGTTACAGCGGTGGCTGGATTTCTCCTGCAGTGACCAATGTTTTAGTCTTCCCATTTGTCACAAAAGGTTCAATCTGGGCCAAAACAATCAGGGATGGGTTCGGGATCTGATTACCAACCAAACTGTGTTGTGTGACATTTTCATTTCTCTAAATTGTGGGAGTGGTGAAAATTACTAAAGAAACCAAGGTGGAAGTTCCTGGAGACAGACATTGGCAGGCTGACAGGCATGACTCGGCAAGATCAGTGTCTTTCTGGCTGACAAGAATGAGACAATATATACAGATAACTTATTCTGCAACACAGAGAAATAAAAACTCAAAATATTATAAATCTATGTTCCTAAATTTAATTCCTAGGCTTTCTCCCCTACTTTTCCTGATCAACAGAAAGCTTGCCATTCTCTGGATGGTCTTGAACAGCTCGTGATTGCATTTATTCTCTCCAACATAGGAATCACTGGTTACTGCCTTACCATCTTTATTCCTTTCAGAAAAAAATTAATTAGATCCCCAATAAATATTTTGCATTACACAGGGGAAGTTATTATGGAAGGAAAACTAAATTAGTTTATAGCAGCCCAAAATCAGGAGGATTTGGTAGATTTTTTTTTTTTGACTAACAAATTTTATAAGGGCATAAGCTTGTGTGACTGTAGCTCACTTCATCAGATACATGAAATAGTTAAATTAACATAGGATTTAAGAAGGGGAGGAGCAAGGGGAGGAAAGGGTGGTTATGCAGATGCAGGTTACATGTCAGGCAAATTAGAAGCCTAGCAATCACAATGTATTAAAAACTCCTTGTTTAAAATCTTATATGAGATAGACTTTGTGATATATATGAGTCCTCCAGTTTCTCACTCTGTAGCGCTGGTGCAGTTTCATTGTTCTAAAAACTTCGAAATCTGTAATTGAGTGTCCTGGGAAGCTGAAAAATACTGATATTACTTTGCTTTTGGTCCTGATGTCAAACTTGCCCATTAATTATTTTGCACAGTCTGACCTGTTTATCCAATATAAAATCCAGAGGAGAGTTGCTGGCATATGATGGCATACATCCACTTTGGAAGAAAGTGGAATGGAAGCATCTCTAATTCTGTGAGTGAAGTTTTTTGGGGGGCATGATAATGCTGCTGTTGTAAGTGTGGGGACAAAGTAGACATTTGGTTTTGTTGTCTGGTTCCCCTGTAACCATCATTATTCTGTTGCTTCTTGTTGCTTCTGAGGATCTGCTTCAATTTGGGCAATTGTTTTTACACAGATCTACCTGTCTACCACCCAATGTCAAGAAACTATAAGTGTCATTGTTTAATATAGGTGGTAATTTATTAAAAATGTCTTCAAATGGTTTGAGTTGTGAACTGGAGATGACAATCAATGTGTTCCGTTCTGATTGTGTAGTCTTTTTTTAATAGGTCTCCCTGGGAATTGATCTGGCTCCATTGATTTGTTTATTGATCCCATTGGGTGTTAGCTCAGTCTCCTAAATGCCTGGTTGAATTGCTCAACAGTTGAGCATCTCTGTCAAGTGGGTCAGGACAAATTTAGTCCTGGCATAGAGCCTGCCTATGCCAGCAATGTTTTCTGAGTAGAAACTGGAAACCTGTGGATCTACATGGCAATCAATAGATTTCTTGCGTAATGTGATATTTATTTAGCCATTGTGTAGTTTTACCATGATCTCAAAGAAGTAGGCTTATATTGTAGAAAGGTTAAGACAAAGATTAATGGTGCAATGGAAGTTGTTAAAATCATGATGGAATTTGATTATTCTTTTCCATGGTTCCAGATGATGAAAGTGTTATCAATAAATCTCGATTAGAAGAAGGGTTTCATGGAATTAAGGGGGTTTCTCAGATTGAGCTATATTCTAGGCCATCTTTTTCTCTTTTTTAAATTAAAAGAAAGATAAGGAAAGGAAAGGGAAAAAATACATAGAAGTATGACCTCCACCCTTCTTTCTATCTATAGTTACCATTTTACTCTTTCTCCTCTCTTTCTCTCACTCCCTCCCTCCCTCCCTCCCTCCCTCCCTCCCTCTCTCTCTCTCTCTCTCTCCCGTTCTAAGTCAGCATGAAGATGGTGTCTATAGTATCTCTTATCAAGCTGGGAATGCTAGCAGTATAACTTTTTGAGTATAGAATCTATGAGATCTGATACTGCAATTTTGATAGTTCCAGTACTTGAGACAAGGGGGCAGCCAAACTTGTTTGTGTATTTGAGGGAAATGGGTAGAAGGTTAATTAAGCAGAACAGCTGAAAGACAACCTCATGGAAAGGCATTTCTAAGTTCCTTAAAACTGTTGCAAAGCACATGTTTTGTCCTCTTATAGAAGAACAATGAATGCTACAGTTGCTGTCTCTAAAACCTCATCACTTCAGTTATGATGTCAGCAAAAGTCCATTAAGGATTATCAGAGACAATAACATATTTATTTTTACCTTGATCAAATAAACCAACTTTATATTCCTTCCTTTTATTTTTAACAATCTTGATCTTTTGGTCCCATCACATAAAGTCCTAAAATTTGCTTTCTTTTCATTTTTCCCTTGTCCCCTCTAAATGAATGACTGAATAAAAAAGGGCTTTGAAGAAAGAAGCCAGAAGGGTTGGGAATCACATATCCCATCTTCATTTGCTAATTTACCTAGAAATTGTTTAACACCCTTCTACCTTCAAAATAGCAATCTACAGTTGATGTTGAACAAATTCTCAAATGCTGTTATGCTCTTTGGCCTACTATCAGCATAGTATACTATGACATAGTCAAGTAGGGATGCATCCAGGTAGCTTTGTATTTATTTGTAAATCTGAACACTATGATAGTTATGGACACATTGTGCTTGGCACATTTGCTCAGAAGCAGCAGACCATTCTATTTAATTTTCCCACTCTGTGTCTCCCAAGGATTCCAACTGAGTTGTCTGTCTTGACTCTAATTTTGAAGTCACCCAGAATGATGAGTTTGTTGCTGATGGGGGCTGTTCAAATAATCTCATGCAGGTCCTCATAGAAACCTTTCTTGCCTTCATCTGCACTCTTGAGAGTTGGTGTGTAGGTGCTGACAATGGTGATATACTGGGACTTGCTGAGAGAAAAGGGGAATTTCTTGATACATTCATTCATTCCAGTGCACTCACAAGGATGTTCTTCAGCAGAGCAGTTTTGATTGCAAAGCCTACTCTTTGTATCCTGTTGTCAGTCTGTGGTTTCCCATTCCAAAAGAACATATACCCACTTACTGCTTCCTGTAATGAACCCTCATCTGTCAACCTGGTCTCACTGAATGCAGCATTGTCAATGTTATGAAATTGGCTGCTATGAATGCTGTTCATCATTCTGGCTTGTCTCTATCCAGAAAGGTATGACCATTCCAGTTTCAAAAATAAGTTTATTTAATTCATTTTTCTTGATTCTCAACCACCAAGCAGATGATCTACTCGCTGCAGTTAGCTAATCAGATGGTGTGGGGTAGGCAATAGGAACATGTTCATAGACTTTGCTTGTGGGAAGCCAGATGGAAAGGTCACACAGTGCAATCAGGTGGCCCCAAGACATTGCAACTATTGTAAATATGAACCAGTTGCTAAGCTCCCAAATTGTGATCACGTGACCCTGGCACAATTGTCATAAGTTAGAGAATGCATTGTAAGTCAGGTTTTCTGAGACCTTTGTAACTTTGAACCATGATTAAACTAATGGTTGTAATTTGAGGAGTACCTGTACCTGGATTTATGCCACCCAGATCCAGTAGCCTGAGCAAAAACAACTAAATTTCTCTAAACAGTACTATAAACAGCCATCTAGGCAAGGGACTACAACAGCAACCCAACACACCTTTGCGGGTTTAAGAATTCATCATGCACAACAGATCTCATGCTGAGATCCAGTTTTCATGGCCTTTTCTAAATGGATTAAGGTGTGCAACTGCATGCATGTGTAAGTGCAATGAAGGAATTTGTGAGTGATGGAATAATTTGCTTGCTTGTTTGTTGTTTATGCATGTTAATGAAGATCGGTTAAATTTATAAATAGGATTAAAAACAATTATTTTTCAGGCAATTAATTTTAAGTATGGCTGCTAACCAATGCATACAGACCTAGACATACAGTACAAATGCAAACACACACACACACACACAACATGTGCTACATGATCACAGTTTTTAGACAAAAGGTTTCCAAGAGTGATTTCATCAGATTTATTATCTCTATTTGATGGGGGTGGAAGCCAGTTAGGCAACTAAAAGGAACCCTTTGAAAAGAGTGTAGCAACATGCAAGCTAAAAGCAGCAAAGCACCTGTGGACACTTCCCTTGCTGCCCAAAGAATCCATCTTCCTCAAAAATAAAATGTTGGGAGGTTGTCCTAGAGTTTTGCTTGGAGGTGTGCCAGTCTACCCAGAGAAAAGATGAAGAGAAGATGAGGCTGTAAAGAATGTCCTGGAAGACTAGAGGTCTTAAGCACAGTCTTACCAGGTTGAAATATATTGTGAGTGCACCCACAATATGTTCTTAAAATTAAAATATCCCGGCAGTGCCCTAGGCATCATGCTGATCCATACTATAGTCAGTGACATAGAGGTCAAAGTCTTGTAGCTGCAATTGCACACTAGCAGTTTGTCTAGTAGCTGCTGGTTAGTCTGTAGATGTTAGCAGAAATATAAGCAATGATTGAACATGCCAGTAAACCTGGCCAAGCATCTCAAATGTGCTGTTTTCCTTCTAGATTCTGCATAGCCTAGGTGGGGATTTTCCATATGTGCAGTTAATGAAGAGTTAAGTGGGGTAACCAATGACTCTCAGTATAAAAAAATGAGACAAAAGAGGAAGGAATAAATGAGGTGCACTATTTTATCTGGTATCCATGGTGCCCATTTTAGCCAATTGAAAAGGAGCCACCGTAGTTCCAAATTGACCAGCAAGATTCTGTGGAGAATGCCCACAAGCAGGAACCCAATGTTTTCCTCTTACTTGTATTCTCCTGGAAGTCATATAACTATTTCTGTTAATGGAAGTAATGTCTGACTCTTGTGATTTGTAGCCATTGATAGTTTTATCTAAATCTCTTTTGAAAGTTGGTAATCAACATTGTCTTTGCAATATTTAATATCTCATGATAGTTTAATTATCAATATATATTGTCATTGATGAAATTCTGGATTAAACATGTCTATCAAACATGTGACAGCAGTTTGGTGTTCTCTAGAACAATGTTTTTCAATCATGGCAACTTTAAGATATGTGGACCTCAACTCCCAGAATTCCCCAGCCAGCTAACTGGGGAATTCTTTAACTTGAAGTCCACATATCCTAGAATTACTAAAGTTGAGAAACAATGCTCTAAATTTCATAGTTCCCAGACAAGGTTTGGTATCAATAACCAGCTGTTCTATCTATGGCCTGTCCCCCTGCTCAGCTGAAATCCTTGAGCTGACAGAAATTGGCATAAAATTTGCTGTCTCCAAAGCAGAACCCCATTGTGACAAAACAGATTTGATGCATGTTCAGGCTGCACTTAAGGGATAGAGGAAAACATTTGTTCAATAGAAGTACAGTTAAGACCGGTGATGGGATTCAAATATGTGAATAACTGGTTCTCTGTGTGGATGCCGCTTCCAGAAGTCCATCCTGGGCCTGGCCAACAAAAAATTAGCTACCGGTTCTGCTGAACTGGTGAGAACTGGCTGAATCCCACCACTGGTTAAGACTGTTTTGCTCACTCATGTATTGGGGAAGGCAATGTCATCACAGGATCACACTGGGGGAGGGGGAAATTTCATTAGGGCATGCTTGTGATTTGGTGAGCCTCAAAGTGAGGAAAGGCCCTATTTTGCTAGGTTGAAAATGTGTAGTATACTATACCAACATAGATTCTATATTGCACAAAGAGGATGGGTCCTATTAGAATACAAACTATCTGTTCTAAGCTCCAAAAGTGTCCAGAGACAGACTAAAACACAAACAGTACCAATATGCCAAAGTTGTTAGTTTTGAACTCCCCTATCAAGTAGTTTCTTTCTGGCTTCTATTCTGTAAGGTGCCACCTAGATTTTTAGAAAGCAAATTATTCAGAATCATTCTCAGTTCTTACAAGCAAGCTGTTCTTAAATGCTAGGTTTGTGTTTTAGTCTCAGTTGGGTAAGGAATGTTTAAAATGTGCCTGAAGAAATTGTATGTGTAAAGGATGCACCACTGGAGGACGTAAACAAAATGGTCACCATTTTCCCTCCAAGACATTCCTTAATGGGCAACATCCACCCAATTTAATATCGGTATTGCAGAGAGCCAAGGGTAGTGGTTTTGACCTAGTACCAAAGCCTTTTATTCTGGACACCTCCTGTGAATGAAATTGGCTAAAACCAGGTGGTCCTAGTAATTTCACTCACAGTAGGATCTGTAAAAGAAAAAAAAATCTTCCATGTACAACAGAAAGGTGCATTTCTAAACTTTTCAACTGAACTTTTGGAATGGAGAAAAGGGACACGCTGTGTTTGAAGGGAGAAACATTTCAAAAAGAAAAACCAAGAGGGGAAAGATGTAACAAATGGGGCTTGTCCAACTTTCACAAGCATTTTTTGTTTACAAAACAATTATGACCTTGAGGGCAAATTTCCTCTTTACAACCCCTATGTACTTCTTTTTTGGAGTGTTCTAATAATAGGCATTACCTGTCAGCTGTTTTAGGACTACAGCTTTTTAAATAATTTTTTTTTATAAATTGCAAATAAGGTCCTACCCAAATTGGAAATCATTACACTACTGTATTAGTAATCAGAGACACAAACTAAAAATTCATACAGGAATCTTCCCCATAAGGCTTGTCACTCAGTTCACTCATGCTGGCATGGAAGCAGCTGCTGAATAGGAAAGACAGTTCCATGGCCAATAAGATGAATCTGGTTTCTTGGCAACTCTATATTGCCCTTAGAGCTAAGAAATACTAAGTTACTTCCTTGCAGCATTCTCATCCTTACTCTGTTTCTGTTGTCAGCCTTTTTATGCATGCAACAATTGTTCAAGGAAAACTCGCAGTCACAGCAGCCATTTCTGCAAGAAAGGGGCAACAATTGTTAAGCTTCTTTGGGTCTCCAAATCCATTTCAGTTTTTAAGAATTAAGCTGTTTACTTGGTTTCCATTGGGCTTAGAGACTCTGGGTAGGTTCAAATTCAGTTGGATTGTGACTTATCATTGCCTTTAAATTAGAAAAATGGGAGTCCATGCTAGGATGCAAGAAGGAAAGAACATAAGTGTTGTGTTCTTTGTATTCCCCCCCCC
>NW_015387419.1:36859-82391 GCF_001527695.2 Protobothrops mucrosquamatus
TTGCTGGTTGGCTAACTAGCAACAGGGTCTTGCCAGCCAATGGAACTGTGTGATTACAAGCCAGGGGAATCCCATAAAAGAGGGCTCCCCTGGCCCAGAGAGCCAGTCCGGATTCACTTGATGCCTTGCCAATAAACCGAGAGCTGACTGTCACTCGACTCGTGTCTTACTGCCTGCGCGATCTAACAATAAGATACCAATGAAGAGTTTCCAGCACAGGACATTAACAACTATCACATCTATCTGAACTTCCCTCACACTGCTGATTCTGACATTACTGATGTGTTCTGGCAGCCATTTTGATATGATGGAAAGTTCCTTGATTTGGCAACATATTGTATTACTTGAAAGGAAGACAATGCCTAAATTTAATCTCCACTACCACCACCACCACCACCACTACCACTACCACTGCCACCACCGCCACCAAGGAAGATTATACAGGGAAAAATGTGTCTCCATCACCATGTTCTCAGTAAACCTAAATTATTTGGAGAAAACCTAATATTCCTCTCAGGTAATTTTGTCCTGGGTCCAGTGCTCTTCAATGTAATGATTTAGATGAGAGGACAAACAGGAGCTCAGCAAATTTGCAGAAGGAACAAAGCTGGGAGTGAGAGATTACTAACCTTTGAAAAGACCGACTCAAGATCATAAGGATCTTGACAGATTTGAACACTGGGCCTTTTTGCACAAAGGGCACTTCAATGACAAGAAATGTAGGCTTCTGCAGTTAGGATCAGTAAAATGTATGGATGGAACATAGGTAGTACATAGCTCGGCAACATGTGAAGGATTTGAGTATCCTAGTAGACTGAGCCTGAACCAGCAGTGTGAAGTAGGTGCCAAAAAACCCAGTGCAATGTTGGGCTGCCTCAATAGTGGTACATAATGTTGAGTTCAGGTAAATGATAGTTCCTCTCTGTATTGCACTGGTCATTCCACACCTGGATTAATCTGTTCAGATTTTATTGTCACAATACAAAAAGAATGCTGAGGAACTGGAAATAGTGCAGAGAAGAGCAACATAGATTGTTTGTGTGTGTGTATGGTGAGTGTGTGCGTGCATGTGCATGTGTGTGTAATAGAAGACCTCTACAGTCACTTCAGGCTTTATAATTGTATGAGGTATGTGCGTGCCTTGCAAACTGGCACCTAGATAAAACTACCTACCATGCCTGGGAAAAGAACCAAACTGACTTCAATTTCCAATTCAATACATTTATTAAAGGAATAAAAAATGGCCTGTTGTAATTAAAAATAAAACAACATATAGACATTGCCAGCCAACATTTATCAACTTGATTATCACTAGATTAAACAGTGTTCCAATCCAGAAGTTTTATATTCTAATCTTTGATAGTATTTCCAGGCTAATATCTAGGACAACATCCACAGAACAAAGGATCTGGTCATTCTTTATCAGCTGCTTGAAAAGAATTTCATCCAGTAGAGCAAAAGGTGCTTGAGTGGAGGGTGCTTGTGCTCACACATGAAGCTCCACTTGTGCGAGCACTCTCCACTCGCATGAATGGAGCTTCAAGCATGAGCAGAGCTTCATTCATGAGCGCAAACGCCCTGCATTCATGCCCAAAGCTCCATTTGCACGAGTGGAGGGCGTGGTCACCCACCATTTGCACCAGTGGAGCTGTGCACGTGTGCATGGACCTGTCACTCACACACACCCCTGCGCTGGGCCAGGCCACCAAGGTGGAAAGGTTGGGGATCACTGGTCTAGCAAGTGGGAAGGGAAGTGGAAGTGTGAAAGTGCAGCAAAAGTTTATAAGGAAGACATTGTCTTCCTGACGATATACTGGTAAAGCAAAAGGTCATTGGGAGATACAGTGCAAAGAATTCTACAAACTACAAAAAGCTTTGCAATCAGTATGTCAACTACCCTAATGCAAAAGGACCATTTCCTCTTTTTAGGGGACTACAAGCTGCCCATTGGGTGCGCTTCAAGGTGTTGACTATCATCTTTAAAGCGCTCCATGGCATCGGACCCGGATACCTTCGAGACCGCCTCCTGCCGCAGATTACCTCCCATCGACCTGTACGCTCCCACAGAGTGGGTTTCCTCAGGGTGCCGTCGGCCAGACAGTGCCGGCTGGCGACCCCAAGGGGGAGGGCCTTCTCTGTGGGAGCTCCCACCCTCTGGAATGAACTGCCCCCAGAGATCAGGGTCATCCCTGATCTCCCTTCCTTCCACCGCGCCCTTAAGACTTGGTTATTCCAGCTTGCAGGACTGGCCTAGGGTAATTTTTAGAGGGGTTTTAATTATATTTTAATTGGACAATGTTCAAATATTTCTTTTTAATTAATTTTAAATTTGTAATTGTTATCTATGTATTTTTAATTGATTGTCAGCCGCCCTGAGTCCGCGAGGAGAAGGGCGGGATATAAATCCAAATATAATAATAATATAATAATAATATATCAAGGCAATACTGAGTTCAAACATGAAATCAGAGAACTAGCATCCTTTTCCTCAAGCTGTGCATAAAAATAGAATCATTCACAATTACTAGAACAGAAATTTTCCTCACGATCTTCTTAGAGTCAGATATTTTTTAATCTTGCATATTTATGTCTGAGGGAAGAGGACACTTTAAAACCAATGTGTATTGTCTCAGTTATCGTTTCAACATATGCCCTCCTCCAATAATTAAAAAAAAAACATTGTGGAGTTTAAGACACAAAGAGAGAAAGTTGGTTTAAGTATGGACATCATCCCTTGAAGTTGTGCTATTAAAAATAAACCACATCTCCTTCCTTTGAGGAATTATGACAGCCAATATATTCATGTCCACTAATGCACTTTAATCCAGGCTGCATCTATTATCCAATCATACACTTCTATGATATTGTTTTTTGTAATACCTACATTGTGATATCCCTCTTAATACAGTTGTGGTTCACATCAGCAGAGATATAAAACACCTCCCATAAGTTACTGGTCAGCGAGAGTTGCTAGCAGCTGTCTGTTCCATCACACAAACTGCCACTAAGGGAAAATAAACCTAATTTTAAATTATGATAGGAATATAAAGCAGAAGATCAAGTGGTGATCTGGAGTCTTTATTGACAGGATCATTGAATGCAGAAAACCCAATACACAGCAGACCTAATTCATGGGAGGCAAAATTGTGTGATAGACTAGCAATCCAGCCACAATCATTCAAAATATGAGGTTGGATCCCACCTTAATCATTCTTAGAATAGATCCGTTGAAACTTAAGCAAATCGTTCTACGCTATTGATCATAGTGTATCAAGCTGATATTTTGAAACCATAATTTTTTTTTAAAGCCTGCAATTATAAATGCTAGAAATTTTCTAAAACACAGGAATGTTTAGAAATCCTATTAAGTAGTTGCCACAAACTGCCTGTTATCAGTTTATTGTGATGCACACCAAATGTGTTTGGCCTGTCAGAGTGTGGACATAGATCACCCAAAGATGAGCAGCATATTTTGGCATTAATAGCTGTTGTTGCCCCTTGAATGAAGGGTTGTCCGGCTTTCCTTCTCTCCCAGTGAACAATGCTAGCTGATAATTGAAGGGATGTAACAAAGGAGGAAATTGTGCTTTGTTGTGGAAGGAAAAGATTACACCCTCTTGCACGCAAATGATTCCATATCGTTTATCTCTATGCTGTCCTCCTGACATTGTATACAGGATATTTTGTGCATGGACAGAAAGCTTTTCTTGCTTGGCAGTTCTCTTATGGCAGACTTTGAATGAGGTTGGCAAGAGTAGTCCATTAAGTTCAGATGAAGAAGAACAAAAATGCAGGCTCTTCTCACAATTAAGCACAGCATCAAACTGAGAAAGGATCAATTGAGCCTAGAGGAGAAAGCTCCCCATGTGACAGATTCCAGAAAATACGTGATACACCATGCCCAGAGCTAGTACATGCCTGCTGTGTTTCCCAGTACATGATTAATTTGACTCAGGGCAGCAGGCTGCAGGCAAGGAATATGCAGCACAGGCTGGAAAGTTTTAACTCTTGGAAGGCTGGATGTACAGCTGAGCAGGAGACAGAAATAAAGAAAGGGACCCGGAGGGGGAGAGGGAGATTTTTGAATTCTGAGTGGTTGTACCTGGGATAAAATAACAAAAGACCTCAGATAGACAAACACTATTGTCATGATGGCATCCTTGTTCTTCTCTTCCTTAAAGTGGACATCCTTTCTCTTTCAGGCACTCCAGGAACAAAGATATTGAATAATGTTCCCTTTTTAGACAAACTGTCTGGCTTACTAGTAGTTGCCATTGTGTATCTTGCAACATTTTCTTGTTTTCTCAGTATCAGAGTTCAGAGGAAAGATGTTGGATTCTTCTATTTATCACCAAGATTTAAAATGACTGACTAAATCATATTTATTCTCTTTCACAGAAGACCAAATAATAGGATAGAATTACTCTTAGGCATGTTCATGGAACTGCAATATCACAAATATAGATTAATAGGTTTGGAATGGATCTTGAAGGTCTTGTAGTCCTACCCTCTGCTTGAGCAGGAGAACTTATACCATTCAGGACAAATGATTGCCCAATCTCTTCTTGAAAATCTCCAGTGATGGAGCACCCACAATTTCTGGAGGCAAGCCATTCCACTGATTAATTTCCACAGTCAGGAAATTTCTCCTTAGTTCTAGATTGGATCTTTCTTTAATGATCTCCTCACCTGTTACATTACCAGATTTCTGGACTGCAACTCCCAGAATTTCCAGCCAGCATGACCATTGCTGAAAATGCTGGAATAGGAAATCTACATATCTGGGCTTTGTTAGGTTTGGATATGTTGGTTTATGCTATCATTTCTTGAACCAGAAGATTTCGATTCTTGAGATATTGAAGTACAAATTCACCCTCCCTTTGCCATTGGCTATGTTGGCTGGAATTATCATTCAACATCCAGAAGTGAAATATTTGTCCCTCCTATCTTAAACAATGGGACAATTTGGGGGTAAAATTCTAGATGAATGCATCTTAGTTTATGCTAATTTTCCATTAATTCTCAAGATTCTCTTGCTCTTCAGATGTGTTGGACTGTAGCTTCAAAACCCATGATTGGGAATGATAAAAGCTGTAATCAAATACATCTGGAAATAATTAAATTGGGGAAGGGTACACAATGTACCTTCAGAAGGGTCTATCTGTAATAGAGAAATGAACGTTTCCCCTTCATTTTTTTTCCTTTTCCAAAACCTTTCTCTTGAATAAATCCCAGCCCCCCTCTCCAAAAGTCTGGTCTTGGGTTCATGAGGTAAATGTAGATCTGAAAGATAGAAGGGAAGCATAGCAGATTGTGGGAAGATGATGCCTAGAGAAAAATGACTGGAATGCAAAGCTGAGAGCACTTTCAGCTCAAAAATGGTTGCAGGAACAGCAGTTTTTGTTACGCATTAGTACACTGCATTATTTGTGGCTAGTATTGAGCCAGCACATAAATTTAATGTGAAATGGAAAGGAGACAAATCCTAAGAGCAAAATCTCTCAGGTTTGCTTGATGAAAATCAACTAAAAGCTGCACAAGTTCTAAAAGGTCAGCCTCTTGGGTACAAGCCCAATCCATTTGCCTGGATAAAAGCAAAGAGCTAAAAAAAACCCCACAGAGTTAGAACTCTTCCTTATTATTCCAATTCTAGATCAAGGTGGTATTTAAGGGCAACGAAAAGAGCAAATGTCCGATAGATATAAAATTTAGAGTCAGTTTGGTCTAGTGGTTAAGGCATCAAGCTAGAAAGCAGGAAACTGTGAGTTCTAGTTCCACTTTAGGCATGAAAACTGGCTGAGTGACTTTGAGCTAGTCTCTCTCCCTCTCAGCCCAACACCTCATTGGATCTGTTGTTGTGGGGAAAATAGGAGGAGGCTGGGATATTAGGTATATTTGCTGTTATAACAGAATAACAGAGTTGGAAGGTACCTTGGAGGTCTTCTAGTCCAGACCAACCTATGGTCTGCAGCCTGCTCCCGGGCCGCAGCTCTTGGCCAGCGGCCGTGTAAATGGCTAGCCGTGTGCACACATGTGGGTGCGCATTCCCCCCCACTCGCACTAGTGCCTGGAGCCCTGTTTGTGCATGCGCATGGGTGCAAACACTGATGCTAGCATGGGGTGGGTGTCTGCAGCCCATTTGCGCATGTGCTGCTAGCCCAGGTGGTTTGTGTGGCCCATTTGCACATGTGCAAACGGGCCGCTAGCTGCCATGGGGGAGCACAGCCATTCACGCATATACATGGTGCCAGCGCATGCTACATGCACAAATGGGGCTGCTAGCGTCTCACCGGTGGGCGTGGTCCCGTGCATGCACACCAATTTTGGAGCTGCTCTCCTTCCCTCCAGTCTGCGAGACTGGAAAGGTTGGAGACCAGTGGTGGGATTCAGCCAGTTCGCACCACTTCGGCAGAACTGGTAGCTAATTTTTTGTTGCCCAGGTCCAGAACAGAGAACTGGTTGTTCACGTATTTGAATCCCACCACTGTTGAGAGCTCTGTTCTAGTCCAATCCCCTGCTCAAGCAGGAAAGCCTATACCATTTCAGACAAATGATTGTCCAATCTCTTCTTAAAAACTTCCAGTGTTGGAGCAGCCACAACATCTGGAGGCAAGTTGTCCCAGTGGTTAATTGTTCTCACTGTCAGGAAATTTCTTTTTAGTTCTAAGTTGGTTCTCTCCTTGATTAGTTTCCATCCATTGTATCTTGTCCTCCCTTCATGTGCTTTGGAGAATAACTCAAAAATAAAGTTTTTAAATATGTTTAATAATTATGCCTGGATATGTGTGTGTGTATATATATAAAAGTGTTAGCCCCACTAAGTAAACTAGATCAAGAAATCAAATCCACAGCTGAAACTACTTTTCCTGAGAGTGGCTATAATAACAGAATCTTCAAGTCTGTTTATACTAGCCGCCGCCTCCTCCTCCTCCTCCTCCTCCTCCTCCTCCTCCTCCTCCTCCTTCTACTTCAGTGAATTAAGGAGGCATCTACCTGATCAGCTTCCAAATGTTTACCTCACATTTCTGGACTTTAAAAAAACAGTCACACCTTTTTGCCTAGGCAGCAGTTTCTTCATATCTCTGTCAAGGTTATCTTCACGACTCTCCACACAAAGGCCATAATACACAATGCAATGCAACTCACGGCCAAATCTGAGGACTTTAGCCAGCCAGCAATGATTTAATCTGTTACAGCTTCTGTTTCCTTAAAAGGGCAAAGGAAAAAAAATGTAGGGTTATGGGGCTTGTGAACAGTTGAGAAAACAAGAATCTTTTTAAGCAGTATCACTAGAATCGGTGGCTGGGAAGCCCAATTTTACTTCCTGTTTTCTAGTTGTTTGGTCTTCTTTTCTCTCCAGACCAAGATTTCATCATGCTCTTTTCTATGCCACAAAACCCCTGCGGGTAGCAAAATCACCCGGACAGCACATAATCATGTTTACAAGCCTTCCTATTTTTATAGCAAGGCTGGCTCTGGTAGATTTTAAGAGGAGAGCTTTCTCAGACACAGGATTCAGAAGCTTCAGCTAGAAATATGCAATTAAAAATCTTGCCACGCTTATTAAAATGTTATTTCTTCAAAACTCTGCAGGTTAGCTACCTAAAAAGAAATCCCCAATTTCATATTTTGCTTTCAAGGGCATTTTTTACTGAAAGCTTCACCAAGTAATGATACACTATTGGCAAAATTAAGCATATTGCTTCTAGAGCTGGGTTTCCCAACCTTGGTGACTTTAAGACACATGGACTTCAACTCCCAGAATTCCTGAGCTAGCAGCATGGCTGGCTAGACCAGGGGTCTTCAAACTTGGCCCTTTTATGACTTGTGGACTTCAACTCCCAGAATTGCTCAGTCAGGCACGCTGGCTGAGGAGTTCTGGGAGTTGAAGTCCACAAGTCATAAAAGGGCCAAGTTTGAAGACCCCTGGGTCGCTAGACAATTCTGGGTGTTAAAGTCCATCTGTCTTAAAGTTGCCAAGTTGGGAAATCCTGCTCTAGACCAGGGGTGTCAAACTGCCGGCCCACAGGCCATTTTCATCATACCGAAGCCGCACCCACCCCATTGCCGGCAATGCAAAAACAGTCACGATACGTCATGACATGTCACGTGACGTGGTGAGTTTGACACCCGTGCTCTAGACTAACTTCTCCTAGGGCAATCCTACATATAACCTCTAATAGAAATAAACTCAGTCTTATTAGCTTATTTAAAGCCTTTCTGCCTCTCTTGACAGACCCAGTTTTCTTTCAGGGCAACCAAATGCTTCATCTGACTGAAACAAAATATAGCATTTCACTATATCAGCTAAAGCTTTTTCCTAACAATCTCAGTAGAAAAGCACCTAGAGAAAGTTCCCCAATGCCCATCTGTTCTCATGATCTGTTGTCCCATGAGCAGTACAGTAGCCAGGTTTTCAAGCAATACCCTTTGTGACCTATGATATCTCTTTAGGATAGTAATTAACAGTTTAAGTTAACTTTTTTGGAAGTTATACTAATAATTTTTGCCCTCAAATCATTGTAATCTTAACTATACTGATATTCAGTTACTATTTAGTTGTCTATTCACCTCTTTCAGAAATCTGCCATTATGAGAACCACTTGGTTCTGTTTGCAAAAAGAACAAGAAACAAAAAGGAAGTCACACTGGTTGCACTGACGTGGAAAGCTGCAGACCAATAGAACAACAACCATACGTGACCTACAAAGAGTAGTGAGTTTTTTTCACTGGTTGCCATAGATTTCCCTGCGTCAGCTTCTCAGTGTCAGAGGCCAGGCAATCTTTCTTGCAGACAGGAGATGTTTGTGTGTTTGCCACAGAATGTGTAATGTTTCTGGACAGATGGCAATTTCAGTCCCTCCCCCCCCCACACACACACACACATACACCACTTTTAAAACTTTTTGGAATTTGTTTTGGTTAAAATGAAATAAGTGTGTTACATCTATAGGAGGCTTAGGATTGTGGGGGTTTCATATTCTCGTTTTAAAAAGCATGAAAAAATGCCTCATGTTGAATGTATCCCTCATTTTAATATTTGATCACATTTTAACTTGCTTATCAAATGGTTCGGTTGTTGCGTCTATGTCTGGTAGGCAGAAAGTGATGGAAAAATCTGCCAGATGAACCAAGACCCGAGTTTTGTATGAGGCACAACTTCCTGATGTGGAGCTCTATGGACATAAGCCTGTCTTGTTCAGACAACAATTTTGTTTGAACTAAGTAGCTTTTATAATTTTTTAAATAATAACTTTAGATGCCAAGAATAAAGTGACAAATATCCCATTAAAAGTGATAATGATGTCAGGCTAAATGAGCCAACAATGCAGCGAGAGAGTCATGATAATGTAATTTGAGAAAAAATGTGGCATGGACTTCCAAATTTGCAGTACTTTGCAGACAAACTAACTGGTCTCATTTTTGAAGTAGCTGAAATGATATGTCTCAATGGCTTCCATATACGCATACATATGCAATATTACACAACAAGCTAAATAAAAACACTTAGAGTGTTATTTATAAATAATAGTATTATGGAGATTTTGGCATCAAGCTCAAAAAAGTATATTCCTTTTTTTAAATCATGAAAACAACTCAATGTACTCCACTTGGTGTGTTTTTTTACTGTTATCTTAAGCATTAATGTTATAACTTCAGTAATTATCTGCTCATATATAATATCTTTTTTGAACATACACTTTTGTTTTAAATACAAATAAAGTGTACGTGGGACAAGAAATTAAATGTTTCACTCTTTGGTTTGGCTTGTATATGGTGTGGTGTCCTTAAGATACATACACAAAGGGTGATCTGGTAAAGGAGCTGTCCCAAAAAGGTACCGAAAGGTAAATGGATTCATTGTTCTAAAATGGGAAAGAAATTCTCAAGTTTAATGATGCTCTTGATCTTTCTCCTCCATTACATATAGATGTTGGACTCATTACTTGGACTCTCAAATAAAAAATGTTTTGACCTCTTTTTATTTATTTCTTATTTTATAGAATTAAATCAACATATAAAAATATACATACTGAAAAGGGAAAATGTAAGAGAATGTGCAAATTACTGAACTATTTTGCTAATTCTTTCTGAAAGTCAAACCTTTTTTAAAAAGTATCAAGCCAGATAATGTTACCTAGTTTGGTTAATGAAACTGACCAAGCTCAGAAAGACCCCTGATTCAAGCCAGACTTTGAGAGAGAAATGCCAAATAAACAGGCAGGTTTGAGAAAAGGCAGAGGAACATGGGATCACAGAGCCAGCATAAGATGGATAATGGAAACAACAGGAGACTATAGGAAGAAGGTTTACCTTCACTTTATTACTACAGCAAAGATTTGCACAGATCATGCCAGTATATGGAAGATATTGATATTAATGGGTATACCAGAATACTTGACTATTCTTTTGAGGAAACTTTAAAAAGGCAAAATGCTATTGCAAATATTGTTTTTGAATATCTTATTTCCCATTGCATTGGATAAATAATTAATGAGATAAAATCTTTGAAATCCTATTATCTGCAATGCCATGGGACTTCAATCACAACAGTAATATTTGGTGCTCCAAGGAGTCAAAAGCAACATATGGATCTAACATTAATTCTGTTCACCTTGATTAACAACATTCCATTGATGATATGAACTAGTGTGAACTTCTCACACAAAAACTTGAAGTTTAATTATTGGTAGAAAAATGAAGCAAGAACATAGAAAGAGCTCCCCCACAAGAATCTTAGTTAAAATGGGAAGGAGAGACATTGAGCAAAAGGTGGAACAAACAGAAGCATCAAGAAAGTACTTTTTAAAAAAGTGTACATATTTCCATGTTTCAGGAAAAAGACTGGTGGAAAGTGAACAGTTTATCAAGCTTGTTACAAACATGGGAAAGAAGAAGGGATAGCTAAATAAAAGAAATAGCATAAAGGATTCAGAATAACTGACACTGTAAGGCGCTCCCGTGATCACTTTGTTGCCAAATGTTTTAAAAGTGAACAGAAGAAAAATTCCACTATTAGTTAACTAGAATTATTAAATTAAGAAATGCTAGAACCCTCCATTGGGATTGATCCTTCAATCAGCTTAAACTCAATGCAAACCAATTACCAAATAATCAGGGGTAAGCAAAGAGGATAATTTCTTATCAGCACTTGGTCAAGATATAGTAATTGAAGACTAGAGGTGGTTGTATTACCCCAAATGTCAGTTGTTAACTACGTTAACTTGACCATGTGCTAGCAGAACGCTCAATTAGAAAAAATGATAGGGTCAGTAGTAGATGACTAGTTCATGGAGCAATTTCAAATATGTCCTGATTTTGTGCAACATAACATAGAATTTATCTAGGATATATTTCAATGCACAAGCAGAGGTTATTTGCTGATTTGTAGCATGAACGTGTGTATTCATGCAACTATAGACAGTATTTCCCCTTGTTTCTTTTCTTGCAGAAGATGGCATTCACTAGCGGAGATCAAGGGGCAGATATACTGAGGGGAGTATGATTGCCTGTGTCTTGCAGTGTACCTGTGATGGTCCTTTGAGAAGTGTGTTCAACACGCAGCTGTCACAAGGTGAGATGAAAGAGAAGGGAACATTATAGAAGGGAAAATTCATGCAATGAAAGTGGTTTGACATCAAGTTATATCTAGGGACAAAGAATAATGATTCACGCTGCTCCAGTTTTGAAAACAGGAAAAGCCAGCCTCCTGCCATGAATAGAGCACATAGCCACCTGACCTGGCAGAAAGCAGAAATAAACAAAAAATATTCTTCACATCCACATTTTCATATTTAACATAACACTGACAACATCAATCACCGATTAATGCACTAATGTACAGACCAGTAGTGGATAGATCAGTGGTCTATTTGGCAATATGCAGGATTAGTGACAAATAAATTGGGGCATTCAAGGCTTTTGAGAATTCATCGTAGGACAGAAACAGACCTATGCAGAGATTTTGGAATGCTTTGCCCCAAGATTGATTGCATTAAGTTTAATTGGCTGCTTTAAGACTAAACAGTGGGCTAGGTGATGTTTCAGCCAGGAAGGCTAGTAGTTGGTCTCTATTTGGGGATCTCCAGCATGTATAAAACTGCCAGTTCCTATTCTCTTCAATTTTTTCTGTGGTTCTTTAAAAATTCTATTTCATATAGATTCTCCAGAATAGTGATGGGCAGTCTCCTAAATAATAATAATTATAATAATGATAAAGTTGGAAGGGACCTCGGAGGTCATCTAGTCCAACCTCCTGCTCAGGCAGGAAACCCTATACCATTTCGGACAAATGGCTGTCCAGTTTCTTCTTAAAAACTTCCAGTGTTGGCGCATTCACCGCTTCTGGAGGCAGGTTGTTCCACTGGTTAATTGTTCTAACTGTCAGGAAGTTTCTCCTTAGTTCTAGGTTGCTTCTCTCTTTGGTTAGTTTCCACCCGTTGCTTCTTGTCCTGCCTTCAGGCGCTTTGGAGAATAGCCTGACTTCCTCTTTTTTGTGGTAGCCCCTGAGATATTGGAACACTGCTATCATGTCTCCCCTCATCCTTCTCTTCATTAAACTAGACATACCCAATTCCAGCAACCGTTCCTCATATGTTTTAGCCTCCAGTCCCCTAATCATCTTTGTTGCTCTTCTCTGTACTCTTTCTAGAGTCTCAACATCTTTTTTACATCGTGGTGACCAAAACTGGATGCAGTATTCCAAGTGTGGCCTTACCAAGGCATTGTAAAGTGGTATTAATACTTCGCGTGATCTTGATTCTATCCCTCTGTTAATGCAGCCCAGCACTGTGTTGGCTTTTTTGGCAGCTGCAGCACACTACTGGCTCATATCTAAGTGATTGTCCACTAGGACTTCGAGGTCCCTCTCGCAGTTACTACTATTGAGCAAGGTACCCCCTATACTATACCTGTGCATTTGGTTTTTCTTACCTAAATGTAGAACCTTAGTTTCTACACTGCCAGAATTCAGCAACACTGTTATTGTTTTTCTATGATTTTTAATTATGCAATAAAATTAAAACAGTTGTTTAAGCCTTAGGTTAGGTTAAGACAACTTTTAAACTATATTTTAAAAAACCCAAAATATATTAGAACTGCTTGAATTTTAAAATGAGTGATTCAGTTCAAAGAAGATTGAACTTCACTTTGTGATCTGAATTTCCCAAATGAATTGCTGAATCCATTTGAGCTGTTAAATCACCTTAGAGAGATTCAAAGACACTCTGGAGATTCAATGGCTTTGCAGAGTCTGGAACACTGTGAAGCTTTCTTTCCATATACGGACAAAGCTCGGAGGTGTTATATGGTCTTTTTGGTGTAGATATGGGTAGCTGCCTATGAGAGATGTTCTATTGATAGTTTACACTTTTTTGACAAAATTTAGGCAGGCTGGCTTGGAAGGAAAAAGAAAGAAAAACAGCTATTCCTTCCTATGAAAATCCTAGTTCTCTGAAACAGGAAGCCTTCGTGAGTAGCGATGGTAGTAATGTTTAGGTAGTGTAAACTTATTGTTAAGCCCAGTAGAGATAAAGCAATAGAACAAAAACAATATAAACCAATATTACTAAAATGCTACAACAATCAATACAATTTTTTTACTAATACCAGGATAGCCTTAATGTAAATATTAATTTAATAATAATGCAGACAATTCTTTTGATTTCATAAAGCTCCTACAAAAATAAGTACTGCAAGGGCTTTTTAAACTTCAAGAGTTTAGACTCCAGATATAAATAAAGAGTGAATCCAGAGGGTAAGAACTGGATAGGAAAAAGCCCTGAAACATGAGGGGAGGGTCATTTTTAATTCAAGGAAAAAGTAATTGCATGATTGAGCCAAGGGCACAGAAACATGAACTGTGGTTCTTCAAATAACAGGGTGTTCTTCTATGTAGAACAGATGGTCAGCTTTGAATTGCCAAAGCTCCTGAAGATTCCTTTAATGTAGGGATTGGCAAACCCCGCGCCCCCCCCCCAACATTGTAAAGGTGAATTAGGAATCACAAGCTACACTATTCTGGATCTGAACCAAAAGGTGGAGATCAGCATCAGAAAAGCCAGCCAACAAGCTAATGCACTAGTCTAGGTGGAATAATACCAAGATATGAAGTAGTGGCGTAACTATTTCCAAAATAAGATACAAGGAAATTCTACTGATAATCCCAAGGTGGAATTTACAAGTTGTGTAGTTTTATCAGTGAAAGTCCTTAAAGAAAGTTTTATATTAACAGGAACTCCCAAACAATGTCTTATATTATATACCTGCAGCTGATAGTCCTGGGGGGGAGGGGGAATGGATATCTGTAAAAAAAAAAAAAGCAATTATATTAGAAAACAATAAACTTGATCTTCCTCAAATTTAATTTAAAACAGTACGAACTCTTCCAAACAGAGATTCCAGTAATTGAGAGAAGACAATTCAGCATAATTATTGCAAGACAAAGACAGAAGAAAAAACTTAAGATGTCGTTGCTGTGGATATGTTCATTATTACAACATGAATAGATGAAATTAGAGAACTTAATCAAGTACAAAGTTAACAAGAGTGGACCTGAGAGTGGCCCCTGAGGAACACCCACAGATAAATGGAGGGGCTGAAAGTGAAAACATGCTTCAACTTTTTCTAGCAGCTTTTGGACATGCAGCCCATGCCAGTAGTCTCAAATTATAATCCCAAAGACAAGACTTCACCCTAATACTATTTCTAAGGGCAATCACTCACCTGCAATATTCCTCCTGTCTTCAGAACCTCCCCATGGACTGGATGATAACACAAGTGGAGTTTCCTTCCTAGATCCTTAGAGTCCATAATGGTATGAAAGGGGAAAAAAGGAAAGATTGATATGATTATAGCTGCTCTTAGCAGTATTAATTGACACTTCATGAACAGGAAGTAATGTTTACTAATGTGCTTGATAAATCTTTGAAGTTTTGTTTTACATCCCTAAACAGTACCCTTGACAGCATAGGTTGTGAAAAATACATTGATTTTTTTTTCTAGTAGCACAATTGTTTTTTAAAAAATATTGTAGGTACAGCTGCATTCCTTCTTTTTTTTTTTAAAAAAAAAAATGCAACTGCCATTTTCCTGTTCACCAATTTCTTATTTGAGAGTCTCAAAACCGTTTCGGAGTTTCAGCAGTTCTGAATATCTTTTACATCTTCTATTTCTGTTTATCATTTTTATTCATTTGAATTGCTCTTTTGTGTAATCCTCTTCATTTGGTCTCATAAATCTGTTGTGTTTTTTTTTATGAGCTGAAGTGCGACCTCATTATTCAAATCCCGGTACTTCCAGATGAGACAAATATAAATATACAAATATACAATACATTTCCCAAGCATACTACAATCATTGCAGGACATAATTACAGAGTCGTGTCTGTTCACCTTCAGGCAGGTTTTTAACTGAACCCTTAGGTTGTGTCTCTTGCTAGTGTTTCTGTTTTAATATGGGTTTTAAGATAGTAATATTATGGCTATTAAGTTAAACATTTAAGATGTTGTGATGTTATTGTTTTTAAATACTTAAATGATTTTTCAGATTAAAATTTATCTACTTTAGCAGTGTAATAGTTATTATGAAAAATAGCTATTATATCTCACAATTTAAATTATTTCAGACTCTTTTGAGTTTCAGTGTGTTACTCAGAAGGGCTGTCCACATTTTCCCTTGATTTTTAATTTAATTCTGGAAACTTTAGTAAAATCTTCAGACATTATGGATATTATTTTGGTGGAATGTGAGTTGTAGTTAATTTTATATGCTGATGATCTTTTAGCAATTTTGGACAAGTACTCTATATCTCTGTCTAATTTTATGTGGTGAAGTTCAACATTTTAGAAAGTACCAGAATGTTTTTAAAGTGGAATTTATATACCAAACATGGACTAAATATTTGAAATCTCCTTTGATGCCTCATGCAGCTATCAGAGTATTGCTGAATCATAATACTCTTAAAATATTAAAATAATATAGACGACTTGAAATTATTTTTTTTTAAAAATGAATTTAGACTCTACTGGAGTCATTAAAGAATGCACTTGAAAGGATGGACATCAGATTTTCTCTGTTAGAAATGCAAATAATTTGAGATATGACTGACCCATATATGAACTTTTTGTACTTTTCTGGAATCGTCATTTAATCGTCATTAAATAGATTTAGGGTGAAATGTTTCAGTGTTAAGGATGTTAATGTGATGTTGAATTATATACCCAAACTCTTAGAATATGCCTGGGTTTGAAGAATTATGGTAGTGCTGGGGCATGAGAAATGAGCAAAAAGAATTATATTGAGAAATTGAACAAGTCATATTATGCTACACGTTAATGATTGACTTTCAGAAATGCATAAAAGATAATATTTAGTATTCTTCAAAAGATAAAGCAATATGTTCTTCTTTAGCACAGATATTACAATAATAGAGTGATAGATTATTTTTCCTTTTTTATAGTTTTATATTCTGGTTATAATATAGTACTGCATTATATAGTAAACCAGTGATGGTTTCACATATACAACCCTAATATTTTAGCATCGTAATTTGTTAAATTTTGTTAGCGTCTTCAAGTGTTTGGAAAGGGGTCTTTTTCTTTTTCTTTTCTTTTTAATTTTTTTAAAAAACATTTTCTTGAACACTTTAATTTTGTTATGGTTGCATATTTTGATCCTCCATTTCTGCTTTGTAATCTTCTAAAAATAAAGTTTAATGTTTGAAAAAAAAATCCTACTTTCCTGCCTTAGCATGTTACCTCTGACAAGGTCAAACCTCATCCAACACCCAGTATAAAGAAAGATTTTCCTAAGAAGTACAGCCCTCAGCAGTGCAAGCCTGTTCTGGCTCCCTATTCCAGATCAACTTGTACTCTCCTATCCATAACAAATTGACTATTAATCTGACCAACATCTTTTATGTTTTAGGTTTAATGTATGTGCAAAGACTATAATTGTGCTGGAAGAGTGGAACAATACTGTTACTGTTCCCACATACAAAGGGAAAGATAACCAGAACAAATGCAAAAACGATAGGGTGATGACTTTGCTAATTGTGCCTGGGGCTGGTGCAGTGTTTGGCAGAATTCTGAGGTAACAAGGAGCTAAAGAGCAGGGGTCTGCAGAGCAGAGGCTTGCTGTTAAGCAGGACATTCAGAAATGTTTGGATGCAAAAATGTATTGGTTTGTTTATTCTGAATGAATTATAGAAGAAAAACTAATTAAAGACTGACAATTTAGTATCCATTCATTTCTTTACTGACATAGAAAAAAAAGAGTGTGATAAAGTAAAAAAAAAGCCTGAATAATGGAATGTTTTACATGAAGTTGAAAGTACTGTAGGTTGCTAAATGATATAAGGGCAGGATATAATGCTAATAAAACACACATGAGAATAAATGGCATGCTAGCAAATAGTTCAACATTGAACAATATGTAAGAGAAAGTAATGGACTGTGCCCTTAATTGTTTAATATATGGATACATATATAATAAATGCTTACTGTGACATTAGAGGTGTGTTGGTTGGGAATGTGAATATGCACTGTATGTACTTCTGTATGCAGATGCTGCAATCTTGTTAGATGAAAAACATGATTTCCACAAAATTTCAACTAAATTATAAGGGGCAACAAGAAGCATTGTTCTTGAATCTGAAGATTAATATATCAATTAAGGTAATTGTCTCTGTCACCTGGAACAAGTGTTATATATGAATGATGAATGCTTAAAGTAAGTAGACAAATATTGATAGTAAGTACTGTATGTTAAAGGGGGGGGGATAGATGTAGAAATAAGATGGCAATCTAGGTGCAACATCTGTCACATTACTGATCACATGAGCTTATTTGGGTGATGTAATCAGCTTGGAGAGCAAAGCCTTCCTCACCTGTCCCCCACTCTTCAACACAGAAATGGGAAGGTATATAGGTGCAGGTAAGAAAATAGTGAGTGGTAAATGATCTGCTACAAGAAATGAACTTTTGTGAAAGAAAGTGAACGTGGTTGTCTATAACTGTAAGTTTCTGCCCATTTTGTTACAGTATATGAAAGTGAGCAAAGGATGGTCTCTTTTGAACAAGTGAGATGGAGGAATGAGGTAAATTTCTTACTCTTTTTAAAAAAAATAATTACAAAAAGATTTTCTTACTTTCCACTGGCTTTTCTCAAATGCCAGATGTGCCACTTACTCATTTGTGGTAGCATGCTTTTGCTGCTTCTTATCATGAGAGTTGCTAGGAAAAATGGCATTGCTGTTTAGCAAACTTGCCCTCTCCTGGGAAGCACTCCCCATCCATAGCTTCAGATGGGCAGTGTATATTGGCAAGGCCTGGCCTTTTTGGGGGTAGAATTGGCTGTGTCAGAGCCCTGGCTTGCTTGCAATAATTGTATTTAGTTAGCAGAGGCTGCAGAAGCAGGTGGCAATGAGATAGAATACCATAGAGACAAGACAGGCTGCGGGGGAAATGGCCTCTGTAGCCTTGCCATCACTTGATTCCTAAAAGCAGTAAACATTTGGGTCAATGCCTGTGTTCGTTTATTCATTCTAGAGAGGCTTAAACTTGCTCCAATTGTACAGAATTTAAAAGTAAGGGTTGATCTCAGTGTATGTACCAAACTGGTCAGCTTTGAGCACATACTAAAGAGTGCTAAGAGATGAGTTAAACTCCTAGTTAATTGGAAAGGATCAGCAAGGAACTGTTGTGTTCCTTTTTTTTGTTTCACAAGAACAAAGCTAAGGCATGCTAAAGAAGCTGAGTTGAGAATGAGAACCAAGCCCAAGGCCATGTTAGCTATGCCACCCCAAAAAAGCTTCAATGGTTGAAGATTTAATGCAATGATCAAATTTATGAATATCCAAAACCAAGTCCAGGGACACTGCATTTCTCCTCTGGACTACAATAAAACTCCTCTTGGACTATCACATGGTTCTCTTGAACACTTTGAAATCCTAGAATAATAAGATTCATTGGCTGTGTCAGGTCTTCCTACTAGTTAACCTTTTCCCTCAATATTTTTCAGATATGGAAGTGTATATAAATGGAAAAGTAAAATTTTCCTTTTTTTTTAAATCTTTCCCCTCCCTCTCTTTTTGAATAGGTTGTGGTACTGAGGCTGTCCAGAATTTAATCTTTCCTCATCATTGCAAAGAACTCTTCTATGAAGCTACCGAGTCTCTTTCTTTTCTGTTTTCTGGAAAGCAAAACCAAGGAATGGGCTGGAAAGTAAACTGACTAGCATTGCATAGTTGCAGGACAACCAGTAAAGAACTGCTTTGTTTTCTATCCTACCTTCCCTTCTAAATGACAATTAGCTATTCTTTAATTTGCTTATGGCTAACCAAGAATATCTTGGCCTAATCTGAATTATTCTGCTATTTTTCTGTCCTTGGCTGATAAAACAACAACTTTTTAATGGGCTTAGACTAGAACAGAAATAGTAATATAAACATATACATATATAATAGTATTATGGAAGTTAGTAAATGGCAATTCCCATATCCTAGATCGCTGTTTTTTCAAGTATGGTCCTAGGATTTCTGGTGGCCCCCAAGACCCCTCAGGGGTCCTCAACATAGGAATTATTTGCCATTCTATGTTGAAAAATAATACAACATTAAAATCCCATCAAACAATTCTGAGAAGCAATAGCGGCAGCAAATGCATCTCTTTGAAATTTTATACTGTAAATATTGATAATTATAATACATACAAACCAAAGTTGTTTTCTGGTCCTCCACATTTTTAAAAGTGAGAAGGTGGCCTGAGAGAAAAGAAGTTTAAGAAACACTGTCCTAGATGATACAATGAGCCATTAGATCCCATGGAGGATACATTAGTATGCCAGGGTCTTGTCAAAAAAGCAAAGCTTCATAACTTTCTGTTATGAACTTTCTGTTCTCTCTCAGCAAATTTTGCTATGGTGACTTAGGAATTTAATTAATAAAGAATGAATTAGTTTTATCCATGACTGATATCAAATGATGTTTTAAATTTTGAATAGTATTTTTGACAGAATTTGAGATTTAAATCACTAAAAAGAAGCTGTCATGATCTCAGGGTTATGCACCAAAATAAAAAATATAGCATAACCAATTCTCAAGGTCAGGACTATTTATCCTGTCAAAAGACTCATTCTCTGACATTATCAGGTCTTTTTTTCATTAAAGGGCTTCCAAACTGATGTCTTCATAAATGCATATAATTTATAGTTCTACAATACCTACTAACGGGCCTTTGAAAAGTGAACCAACATTTGAAGAACAGGCATGTATTTCCAAGAGTGTTCATCCATCTAAAATTTAAGCAATGAAAAAGCTGAGTTACTTGATAAAAAGAATAGTCAATCAACAGTATGAAAGTAAAATAAAAGTAAAGTAAAATCATGATTAAATACTGTATATCCATTTCTCCACTGCAAACATTGTGTAAGGACCCGCTTCAAAACCTCATTCCAAGAAACATTGGGACACTTGGAACACTTTCATTCCAAAAGGAACTTTTATTAGGAGAAGCTGACAGCAGGCATAGTAGGCAGGATCTGAGGGTTTCCCACTCAGATCAATAGGTTAAAGGAGCATCAAGCAAACCCCACCCCAATAGTTCATCTGGTCAGTTCAAATGAGCCAATCTCTAGGTGTTAAGTTCGCTGTGGGAACGGAGCTGATAATGGAGTCCGTTCCCATGCCTGTGAAGATGTTGTTTGGTCTTCGTACCTTTCTCTTCCGCAGCGAGAAATAAGCCAGATGGCTGGAGGCACATTCCTTTCTCACCCCAGATTATCATCAAGGGGAAACAGTTCAAAGAGCAAGCAGATAGAAAAGGCTAAGCAAAAGGAGAAATAATGCATTCCATAGGGCCTCCCCCCACCCCCTCAAGAGAATGACAGAACCCACAGAAAGAAGCTGGAAAGGGATAGAACCAACCCCCCATCCCAACAAGGAAATGGGTTCTGACACATTGTTTTCTGGCATGATCTATTTTTAACAAACCCATGTTAATATCTAGCAATAGCTTTGCTCATTTCTACCTGCTTGCAAATCCTATTTGCTGGTATTCTGTTTTAGTTATGTGTCCTTCTTTCCATTTTTTATACTTGTCCTTTTTGTTTTTCAGTTTTATCTGGAGTCTCTTGCTTTTCTTTCTCAGTGGTATTGTTTTATAGTGGGCTTTTGTAATCTCATTTATCAGAGTCTTGAGTTGCTTTGTGCTTTAAGATTTCCATTCGTGGAGTCCATCCTATTTTTTCTCTTAGATTATTGAAGTCAGCTGTCTTAAAGTCTAAGACACTAGTTTGACTTTGTTTAATTACTTACACCTGCATTATGTTGAATTCCAGTATGATATGGTCATTTTTCCCCAAAGTTCCTGCAGTTACAGCAGGCATGTCAAACTCGTGACATCACGTGACGTCGCATGACGTATCGGAGCTTTTTCGCCATTGCCGGCAATGGGGTGGGCGCGGCTTCGGTATGATGAAACCGGCCCGCGGCCGGCAGTTTGACACCCCTGAGTTACAGCCTTTTCTATCATTTCCTCCCTGTTAGTAAGAATAAAGTCCAGTGTAGCTCTAGTTCTCTCCTCTAGCTTTTGGATGACAAAATTCAGGAACCTGTTTGACCTTCCACTTGATGTTGAGTTTGTTTTCCAGTTGATGTTAGACAGTTCACCATTATTACTGTGGTCTGTTTCCTCTGCATGGTTGAGTGGTCTATAATATATCTCTATGGCAATATCATTCCCTTTTCCTTTTATATTAACCCAAATGCACTCAAGAAGGTTTTCATCCTTGTTTTGGTTTGGTTTGGGGTTTTTTGCATTTCTGTAGATGTGTAGTTATTTCTTACATATTATGCAACTATGCCTCTTCTTTTGTTAGGTCTGGTTTTTTGAGCAATTTAAATTTTTTTAGCAGTATATTTCAGTCATGAGTTTCACCTGCCAAATTTCAGTAATGGCAACAATATCATATTTGCCCTCATGAACTTCAGGTTCTCCCTGTTTGTTCCTCATACTTTGAGTGTTAATGTATAGGAATCTGGATCCTTTTTATTAATGTATTTTGTTGTGTTGTGTGGCATGATGTGGTGTTGTATTGAATTGACCTACTTTCCTTTGTCTGCTTTATTGTGCAGAAGAAGCTGTCTACCTACAAACTCCAGATTTTAACTGCAACTAAGTTACTCACATGAACTCCTCAAAGCAAAGACCTTTCTTTTTTTAAAAAAAAAGCAAAAATAGTTTAGCAAGCAGACTGGCTGGCAGACAGACATACAACCACAAGCAATCTTGTCTCTGGTCTCTTGCTTACTTGCTACTTTCCTATCAATTCTCCAGCATGGCTGGCTCAGAAATTCTGGGAGTTGAAGTCCACGAGTCATAAAAGAGCCAAGGTTGCTACCCCTGGACTAGTCTAAATCAACAGCAGCAGGGGCCATTCATGTCCTAAAGACTGCACTGGCTAGGTTGTAAAAAGTTTGGGGGGAAAGTCATATCCTACAAAACAATGGCCAATTACAGCTTTTGAACAGCTGGAACACTCCAAATGGTGTCACTCAAAACAGTCAAGATTTGTTCCAACCTTAAAAGAAATTCAGAACACTTGTTTCAAGATCAAAACATTTTGTAGTTTTCTGAGATTTAAGTGGGAAGGATGATTACAACAGATGCATGGCTAAGATAAGGACTCCCCAATCAAAGCCATTTTGGAGGAATAAAATACTTAAACAATTCAATAAACATTTTCCCATGGGGGGGAGAGAAAAATAGGAGGAAAAAATGGGGGAAAAGGTAGCTCCTCCACCATACTTTTCAGTTTGCCATTTGAACAAAATATTGTAATGTGTTCACCATGGAGCATTGTATTAGCCTTCCCCAACTGGTTGTGCTATAAATAGGTTGGATTACAACTCTAAAGATTTCCTAGCCAGCATTATCAAGGATGGTCTTCAACAGCATATAGAAATACCTGATTCTGTATAATCCTGACCAGCTTTGTCCAAGCTGATACACCTTTCTAGATGCATATGACTTTAGGTTCTATGATCCCTACTAATAGGCCATGCTTATGGGAGATTGTGAGAGTTGACATCCAACACATTTGGTGACACAAGTTGTTCTAAACAATCTACCTTCGTTAAACACACTGATATCCTGCTTAAATTGCACTTTTTTCTTCTGTCTCATTCCAACTGTACAAAATCATCTTCATTTGTATCACTTCAGCCCTAATATGTGGGAGGAAAAACCTTCTTTAAGGATTTTTGGATGAACAGGAGCTTCTGAATTTAGCAATTAGAGGGTTAAGTTTTTTCCTGGTCTTGCTGCATTAACTGGAAAGGAATGAAGTGTCAGGCATGTTCTCGCCCCAGCAGGCTGTTGGAAAACGAGTCTTCTCTCACCACACACGCACACCTCCCACTGCTGCAGCCAAATTATTTTCCATCCTCCAGAGAGCTAGAATGGCAGACAAATCTGCAGCGTGAATCTGATTCATGGCACTCAGATCTACGTTACACTTTCAGCGTTTTGAGGAGGTCTGTGGTCTTACTCGCTGGCACCCTGCCTGCCATTCTGTCTTCCAAGAAAGAGAGAGCTTAACCTTACATTTCAGGCAGGCAGCCACCCTCAACATGCTAATTAATGCACAGCATAGGAGTAAATAGGTATAACTGGTGGTAATTTCCGGGCTGAAGAGGTAATTATTTGTCTTCAAAACCATCCCTGAAAGGTGAAATGGGGAACTAAATTCAAAGAGATTTCCTTGTTGTCACTAAGCAGGACTGAAAAGTGGTTTGAAATTCCTTTTTTTTATTTATAGTGCATGGTATCCATGGAAACCTGCTGAGGAGGTCATGGTAGCTAGGCGTCCGTCTCACCCTGCATGGGGAATGATGGTTACACAGTGGCAGCCAGCCATGGAAGAAAGGGGATGTTCAGTTCCTTTCAAACACTTCCCTATAACCATGAATCTTTAATGTGTCCATAAATTTCCTTTGAGATCTTAAAATTAAGGAAATTCTTTTCTCAGGTTTCAGAGAATAAAGCACTGTAATCTTGGGGAGTTTAAGTCTAGAACTGTGTCTGCAGTTTGTACACTTTCAATGGAGTTTTCATCATTGTTTGTCAGCAGTTACCTGTCTTTCTCTGTGGTCAGAATGACTCAAATTATCATCTGCAAGCCACCAGTAATTCAGAATAGGTCAGTACAGCTCAACCTGACCGTAAACTTTTATTCCCCCCCCCCCCGACAAATGGCAATGGCTTGACAGAACTTTATTCATAGAATTGTATCTCTTGCATTAGAAATGTGAGACAAGTTATTAATATTTGATGTATATGATTTGATTTTATTTATTTAAAAATACAGTATAAATTACATGTGATAAAGTAAAAACACAAAGTGGCTCCAGGAAACACCATTCAGCAGCCGTGTGGACTCAGTTGTCTTCCTGACCCCCATGACTGGGAAAACAGCCAGGTCTTTAAGACTTTTTGAGAGGTGAGAAGGGTCAAGGCCAACCTAACCGCAGGTAATATGGGTGTTCCAGATGTTCCAGAGGGCAGGCGCAGCTATGGAAAAGGAACACTTCCTGGGTTCTCTCAGAGGACAGTCCCTGATTAATGGGAGCTGGACCCCTCCTGCCTGACCTAATGGGATGGGTAGTGTACAGGTTTATTAAGGACTCTTACTCCTTCAATGTGTAAGTGTGCAGTAAAGAGAAAACAATACAAAATGATACAAAAAAGGTTAGATTATATGTCATGAGCTAATTCATAGTGCAATAATAATACTGAACCTTCACCAACCCCATTTATAGTTCACTAATACTATTTCATTGTAGAAGACTTCTGGGACAATTTTAATATAACACCTTGAATTAAGTGAAGCTGGAATATAATCTTGCTCGCTCATGGTTGTCATGTATGCACTTCTTATTCAGCTTTCATTACAAATCACAGTTCATCATCCATATAATTTCTTTTCTTAGGAAAGAGAAATTAAAGGCAATCCAAATGAAGATACATTACTTGAATGAAACAAGGAAAACTTTGAAGAAATATGAAAACATTTGTTGTTTTCTGTATTCATTCCAAAAGAACTGGGTAATTATACTGTTAGCAGTTGGCTCTAAGAAGTTATATTTTAGATGGAGTTTGCACTCTCTCTACATCATCTTTATAGTTTGGGAAGCCATTAAGCTAGTTTTATTTTTGAATGACCAAGTAACACATGGCTATACTATTATCAAAGATTTCTTGACCTTGATAGTTCAACATCTGCTGTCTTTTGTTAGTCTTGAATACTCCAATGCATTTCATTAGAGTCCATCTTTGAAAACTATTTAGGAATGAAAACCTACACCAGTATATTATTGAGGAAAGCCTTCATCTATGAAGAAATGTGTAGAATTCCCATTGCATTTTGCTCAAGTACAGTAGATTGAAGATAAATCTAATATTATTATGCTTTGCTTTGCAAAGCTTGACTGTGTTTCAAAACATTTAGAAAACCCATCCAAAGGTAAGCAAAAGAAAAATATTTCAAGTGAAAGAATGGGAAAGAAGCAAAAAAGTTAAGAGTTCCTTTAGGAAAACATTGTTCTATCGCAGTGTTCCTCATGTTGATGTCATCTTATAATTCCTGTAAATCTTTATGATTCTGATGAGTTTAGGACAGAGTCTGCATGGCAAATGGAGGAATGAGTAAGGTCAAAGCCTACATAAGCACAAAAATGTTGGGAGCTCATCTTCTCATCTCTTTTAAAATGGCAACATTTATATAGGTGTGACATATGTAAGGGCATGTATGTATGTAAAGGATTAAAAAAAATTGACCCTGTGTAAATAGTTAAACTCAAAGCGCAATAGCATTAAAATCAACAAGTTCCAAACTTCTTTCTGGTGTGGGAAAAGTAGTAATAGTGGGATTTAAACTGGGATGAGTGGTTTGTTCTTTGCTGTTTTGCAGATTTAGTCCACATTATCTTCCTCCAGAGTTGGTGGTTCATCAAAAACTATCTCATGGTGCAAAGGTGCTGCTGACAAGTAGCAACTAAGGAAGGAATTTTGTGTGTGTGTTATGCTTAGAAAGCTTTCTCTTGCATGCTGCTTCAGCTGCTTGGGGTATCACTGGTAATGAAAGTCTGGGTTACCATCAGACTTTCCCCATGTCTTTGTGTCCTATACTCTCTCACTTGCCTCTAGAGAAGAGATCTGCATCTGAATGTGCACAGGAAGAATTAGGCTATTTTCCAAGGATTAGAATGAAATAGCCAGATCCCAGATAACATTCTTGGTTTTTAGATGTTTCTGTTCATCTTTTATTGTAAATTTCTACCATTCTCTTTTGGCAAATGGTTCATAGCATATATATATATAGTACCTATAGAACTCCCTACTACTACAAGTATTAAGAAATCCACTCAATGCCAAGGGTTATAATTGTTACCAATGGAGCAAATATTTTTTCCACAAAGAAGTAGATTAAGAGCTTGCTTGGAAAGAATTTTTAAATGCCAGCTCTTAACAGAAGAAATTAAATGGCACTCAAAAGAAAATTATAATCCAAGGAAGGATTCAGGTACTACTACTCAAAGGCTATCTAAGCAAGTAATATCATTGCTCATTTGTGGCAAAAAAAAGGTGAAGCAACAGAAGCTACGTGGAGGTTGATGGCTACTGCAGCAAGCTGCAACAAGTACAAGAGAAATGCAAACTGATTTTCAATAAAGGCGCAGAGCTGTGTTGAGTGTTTCACATATTGGGAGTTTCAAAAAACTGAAGAAGAACAAGATTTAGTAAAAGGTGGGTGTGTGTATTTGTGTGTGGGAAGAGACAAAGGGAGAAACTGGATGGATTTTTGTTTTTGTAGCCAACACTTCTGGGGAATTCACAAATTTAGAGAAGAGGCACTGGGGGGTTTCAGGAAGCAAAGAAATGACTTACATTTCTAAGGATTTTACCAGCCAAGGAGTGGAAATGCAGTTTTGCAAGAAGGGCAATTCCCCAGATTGGACTTTGCAGTTCAGACCCAGTGAAAGCCAGGAAATCCTCAGAGCAGCCACAGTCTTGATGCCTCACTTTGTTGTGCTTCCAGGATGAGACATCAAAGAGAGCAGCTGACACAGAAAGCCCACATCCACCACCTTAATGTTTTCCCTCCAGGAGTTTTTGGCAAAAGAAATTGTGGCAGTCATTTGCTTGAGGCAGCAACATGGCAAGGCAGAAAAGCAAGGCCTGAGCTTGATCCTCTCTCATCTCCGTCTTCCTCATTCTGCAAATGGCAAGGGCAGCCCCACTGCAGGATCAGGAATAGAAAAACTGAATGATACAGTATATCTGAACCTTGTTATGCTGCTTTCTGTATTGCTGCTTCGGAGATGCTGTCACTAATTATTGGAAAGATCATTGGGAGAGTCCACAATTGCTAAACTTACTGGATAGCACACTGGAGGTTTTCAAGAAGAGATTGGACAACCATTTGTCCAAAATGGCATAGGGTCTCCTGTTGAACTAGAAGACTTAAAAGTCCCTTCCAACCCTGTTATTCTATGATTCGATGAATCTCCAAGCCCATAACAAAATCCTCATTCTGGAAAGGTCCAGAATGAACCTGGTTCTTGGGAATGAAAAAGCCTCTCAGCTGCTGCTTACTTTTACCAGAACTGAGAAAATGAGTAATGGGGGTATGGGCAGAGGAAGATAAGCGGCATTACATTCCTTACTTGCATAGTGATATCACAAAATGTACATGTCATCAGCATAGCTGTTGCCAGACATCTATGGAGAGAGTCTACAAAGCTCTGGAGAACTTTTTGAAAGTAGGGGGAAGTTCATTCATATGTAAAAAAAAAAAAAGGTGGGGGGACATGTCAGCCAGAAGAAATGCCATAAGGGGAACTGTGTTTTCTGTGCTTGGAGAACTGAAAATATAACCCAAAATCCATATCCAGATGGTACATTTATTAAGCTAACCAGGCAAACCATTATCAAAAAGGGGACAGAGAAAAAGGAAGAAATTGTAAATATCAGGCCAGATATATAAGACACAAGGTCAAGGTCAGGTCAGTTCCAAGATGGAGTCTGTGAGGTCTGATGAATCTTATGGCTGTGCTTGATATCAGTGGACACTCAGTTTTCAGGGCCAAGGAAATGTTTGCCCCCCCAACAATAAAAAACCATACAAAGATAACTACTCCCTAATTTATATCCTGCCATAAACAACACAAAATTCTCTCTTTTAGGACTTTTCCTAGAACACCAACCAGTTGTTGATTATTTCAGCTCCCTGCCAGGCATGCTACTTCTAAGTATCACACATGTTATTTTGATTTGTCTTAACATGACATCCATCTATGAATTAATTTGGGGAGGGGCATGGGTAAACAGGCCTTTTTAATGAAAAGTACCAATTGATCTTTTTCTTCAGTTCAAAAACCAATGCACTGTTCATAGGACAGGACAGCACTGGACTGTATAACAATAATGTTGTATGTAAGCCACTAGGTTTCTATCTCATCTGCCTGGGAATTAGATTTCTCTAGCAATTAGGAATTTTTACTTCATCATTTCAAACCCTTTAATTCCTTTATGTTTAGGCTCATCAGTTTGAAATCAGAAAATCAAATGTGCAACTTTTGTCTACTAATGCAATTGCTGTATTCTCCTTGCTAAAAAAAAATTAAAAACCCAGGTTTTGCACATAATAATGCAAATAACCCTAGAACTAGGGCAGAAGGACAAGTTTTTCTGAAAGAAAGTGGCATCTTTACTAGTACAAAATATGTACAAAATAGAGCCCTTCTCCCTAACAGAATTCCAGCATCAGCTGTATTCAAGCATCATATGTTGCTGTGTTCTGTGCTTTTTCTGAGACTTTGTTCAGCTTCCACAGTTTGTTTCTAATTAACTGGGTCAATGGGAAGATGGGGATGGGAGGTGGGGAATGACAAAACATCCCAAGTACACTTGCCTCAATTCTTAGATTGTTGGGCAAGCACCAGAAATCGTCCCTTCTAAATTGAGATTCAACTTGACTGAAATCATTGTATACCATTTCATTTTATAAGCAGCCTCAAAAAGAATCTGCTGCTATGTGTTGGCAGAATCAAGAAGCAGGAAGTCCATTTTAAAGTTTATTTCTATTATTACAAATTAGTGATTTTAAATTATGCAACAGTCCAATTTGAATCATAAAATGGACTGGGAATAACAAGATTGGAAGTCCAACCCCTTGCTTGAGCAGGAGACCTTATACATAGACAAATGGCTGCCCAATCTCTTCTTTTAAATCTCCAGTGATGGAGCACCCACAACTTCTGGAACCAAGCCATTCCACTAGACATTCCCAGTTCTCACAATCATTCATCATATGTTTTGGCCTCCAGTCCTCTTTGTTCCTCTTCTCTGTATTCTTTCCACACTTTTCCACAGTCCCAAAGTCTTTTTTATATCATGGTGATCAAAATTGGACACAGTGTTCCAAGTGTGATTTTACTAGTGCAATATAAAGCATTACTAACTCTGAACTTGATCTTGATACGATCTTTCTGTTGATGCAGCCTAGGACCGCACTGACTTTTTTGACAGCTGCAACACACCTCTGACTCATACTTAAGTGGTTGCACACTAGGACTGAATAGTTACTGCAACTGAGCCATATACCACCCATTCTATACCCGTGCATTTGGTTTTTCTTGCCTAAGTGTAAAACCTTACAGGTAGTTTGCTACAATCACAATTGAGCCCAAAATTTCTGCTGCTAAGTGAGACATTTGTTAAGTGAGTTTTGCCCCATATCATGATTTTTCTTGCCAGAGTTAAGTGAATCACTGCAGGTGTTAAGTTAGTCACACAGTTGTTAAGTGAATTTGGCTTTCCTATTGACGTTGCTTGTCAGAAGGTTGCAAAAGGTAATCACAAGACCCCGGGACACTGCAACCATCATAAATATGAGTCAGTTGCCAATTTTGATCACATGGCCATGGGGATGCTGCAATAGTTGTAAGTGTGAAAAATGGTCATAAGTCACTTTTTTCAGTGCCATTGTAACTTCAAACAGTCACTAAATGAACTGTTGTAAGTCGAGGACTACCTGTACTTTTCTCACCAGTCACCACCAATTACATTTTGTTAGAGAGGGCCCAGTGTTCAACCCTTCATCTTATGGTTTAGTTTCCAGACCCCTTTATCATCTTTGTTGCTCTTCTCTGTACTCTGTACTCTTCAGCATCTTTTTTGTATCATGGTGATCAGAACCAGATGCAGTATTTTATTTATACATATACATATGCATATACATATACATATACATATACATATACATATACATATACATATACATATACATATACATATACATATACATATACATATACACACATACACATACACATACACATACATATACATATACTTACGTGCACATACATATATACTACTGAAAAGGATACAAACTGCCTGCTTTAATTAAAAACACTACTTTTTTCCTTATGAATTCTAATGTAAAGTGTTATACCTATTGCACATTTTTCTCTTCTTGGCAACCATGTATATAGTTGACCCCAGGAAAAATGCAAATGCAAGTAATCCCAGAAATGAATCTCAGAAGCAGGGTAGCTTTTAAGATCAAAGCTGCTTCCGTTCTTTCCTACCTTGTTAAAGCAGATAAAATTAACCTGCTGCAAAGTCAAGTTGTACATCTGTTTGGGAATGTGGATGAGAAATCCTTTGGTTTCTAGGCGAGCACAGAAAATATCTAGAGAAGGGTTAATCTTTGGCTTATGAGTTTGCCTGCAGCCAGGGCTGCTGCTTCAGATGCCAGCTTCTCTCGACAGGCACAGAACTCTTGGGATGTAAGAATTGCCTGACCAGGCGACCCTAGAACATCTCTGGAATCACAGGCAAAACAAAACAAAAAAAGGAGCTCCATTGCATTGCTTAGGCTTAGGGCTTTAGGCAATTCCTTTTCTTATACTCAGCAGCCTTTCTCCTTTAAAATAATAGCCTTTCATCAACAGAGATGCAGACAGACTGAGTTCAATGACATAATCAGCATCATTGTTTCAGAGTGTCAATCATATACCATTGTGTGCCTGTTTAGTAGGTCTCGAGTAGAGTTACACAGCCAAGGAAATTCTGTTTTGTGTTTCATGGAACTGCATGTGCCCTGTCTCTGCTGCAAGGGGCCTGGTGAATCACGAAGAATTACTTAGCGACCAGGAACTGAAACTGTATACTGACTGCCAGATACAGGGCAAAAGCTTTCTATTATTTTGCAAAGATTTCATCAGGCATGCATTATATGGTGATCAGAATTTTTCTGCTGCATTTTCTGTTACCCTGGTTTCTTGAGTTGGTTCTTTGAACAAAAATCTTGTTTGGGGATTTTAATGTCTCTCAGGAAGGGATGAATGCATACAGAGAAGGAAGATGGTACTTTAGCATCTTCTTCTCTCACCTTTTGTCCAAGAAGGAATGCAATCGTTTATTTATTTAAAAATAGACCCCCACTTCCGATATTGCCTTAGTTATTGCCAAGGATTGTCAGTTGCCTAACAGCATGATGAATATCCCTAGTCTTATCTTACCCTCAAAGCCAAATTAAAAACATAAATAGGAAAAGCCTCTATAATCGCCTATATTTTATATTCTGTAGCACTGTCATATTCTTTGTATCAATTCGTTGCCTATGACTCCAAACCCTAATCATTCCTGGATTATGCAAGGCAGCATCTAATCCCATTCCTCAGATATGTGCATAATGCTATTTCTCCACACTGGTAAGACAGGTGTCCATATATTTTCTTCAAGTATACAGTACCCTTTTCCTACTCATATGGAAACATTTTTCTCCTAATATCGTACTAAGTAGCTGAATGACCTAACAAAAACATCTTATTGAGTGATCCCATATAGTAGATATGTAGATGTGTACTATTATGGTTACCCCCCCCCCCAAGACCACTGAATGTCCATGACTGGCAGCAGGCATTTCTATCTTAGTGCCCTCCTGGTGTTGGATTGAAGCTTGCATATTTTGTTTGTTTCTCTGTCAATTTATTTGCCACCTATCTCACCGCTCTAGGTGGCTTACAATAATAAAAAGGAAGAAAAGGAAAGGAGTGCAAACAGAACAGAAGTAAAATAATGGAATAATAAGATAAACAATGGCAAAGGAACACAAAGAGAATAATACATCAATATGGTAACCCAAAAGATTGACAGGTGGAGAGTAGGGAGCAAGGCGGGGAGAGGTGGAGTCTGCCTTCAATGCAGTAGCCACCTCCAGCATTGAATCCCTCCCCCATTTGGTTCCCAGGTCTTCATGCTCTTGTGGAGGGACAGGAGGGTGGGGGGCAGATCTTACCTCAGAAGGTAAGATGTTCCAATGGTTGGGCACTACAGCAGTGAAGGCTCTTCTTCTGGATCTCTCTCTCTCTCTCTCTCTCTCTCTCTCTCTCTCTCTCTCTCTCTCTCTCTCTCTCTCTCTCTCTGTCTGTCTGTCTCGTATTTTCATACCTGCATGGGTACTGCAATCCAACAGAACTGGAAAGAGCCAGATGGAAAAAGATATAGCTACAGAATACTAAAAGCATTTGTGGGCATGAGTTGAAAAAAGTGAATAATCCTACAAGTTTACAATCAGAAACCTGGGCCTGAGAATTAGAGCCAGGCAGAAACATATACAAAATAGAATGGAATTGCTACTACCAATAATATCAAGGAGTTTAGGAAATGTCTTCTAAGAATCTGTAATTCAAATAAATGAAACAATGAACACTAATGGCCTTTTCTACTTGCACATATAACCATGATATTGATATGCCCAGGAACCTCTTTTTTTTTTGGCATTCACAATACGCTTTCCATCTTGTTCCCAGCCCTTACCTGCCCAGAGCACCATTTGAATAATTTAAGGTAATGTGTTAGAAGATGAAGAAAAAGATAGTGACCAGATTTGAATATATTTATCCTTAATTGTAAGGATTTCCCCCCATTGCTTTTGTCTTGCATTAATTTTTCAGCCAAAGCTTTTTTCCTTACTTTTAAATATAACTGATCCAATGAAATATGTATTTTAGTTTTTAGTTTTTCAGCTTTTCAGTTTTACAATAATAAATACAATACACCAAGTAGAAATTCCATTAGATTCTGAAAAAAAAAATATTTTGCATTATGTATATATCCATACCTATGGACAATAAGTCAATAATAGGATTTATTATGAAAGGCAATGGGGTGATTCTTCCAATTTCTTCAAAAAAGTTGACCCAAAGTAATGACTAATTGAGCATTGCCATTAAAGATTATACCATGTATAATTTGCTTACAATTCTGTCAACACTGAAAATTACAGTTTATGTAATGTAATTTAATAGTATTGTGTAACAGTATATTTGGAATATCATAGATTCATAGAGTTGGAAGGGACCTTGGAGGTCCTAGTCCTCCAAGGCAGGAATCCTTACACAATAGTTGTCCATTTTTTTCTTGAAAACTCTAGTGATAGAGCACCCACAACTCCAGGAGGCAAACTGTTCCTCTGCTTAATAGTTCCCCCTGTCAGGAAATTCTTCCTTATTTCCAGATTAGATCTCCCTGTGATGAGCTTCCACTCATTACTTCTTCTTGTACCCTCAGGTACTATGGAGAATAAATTAGCACACTCTTCCCCAGGAGTCTTCAAACTCAGCCCTTTTATGATTTATGGACTTCAACTCCCAGAATTCCTCAGCCAATATGCCTGGCTGAGGAATTCTGGGAGTTGAAGTCCATGAGTCATAAAAGGGCCGAGTTTGAAGACCCCGGCTTTTCCCTGTGGCAGTCCTTCAAGTATTGGAAGACTGCTATCATGTCTCCTCTCAGGCTTCTCTTCGTTAAGCTAAACATACCTATTTCCTTTAACTGTTCCTCATAGCATTTAGCCTCCAGACCCCTTATTACTTTTGTTGCTCTTATCTGCACTCTTTTTAGGATCTCAAATTCTATTCTGTATTGTGGTGATCAGAAGTGGATGCAGTATTCCAAAACTGGGCCCACCAGTGCCATATAGTGCAGTACTATCACTTCCCTTGATCTTGATGCTATCACTTTAGTGATACAGCCCAGGACTCTGTTTGATTTAGGCAGTTGCAGCACACTTCTGGCTCATATTTAGGTGGTCAATCAGGACACCTAAATAACCACTAATTTGAGCCAGGTACTGCTTATCCTGTTCTTGTGCATCTGACTTTTCCTGCCTGGGTGTAGGAGCTTACTTTTCTCACCACTGACCCTCATCTTGTTGGATAGCGCCCAATGCTCAAGTCTGTCAAGACTCTTCTGAATCTTGAGTCTGTCTTCTGAAGAGTTAGCAATTCCTCCCAGCCATGTGTCATTTCTTTTGAAATGTTGAATTACTATCAATTCTTGATAACTTCCTACAATGGACTTAATAGCAACTGTATGCCATAAAAAGTTTCAGTGACAAATGTTTAAATCCCAAATCATTTTTTCAAAGTTTTTGCTAAATAAATTGGCTTTGCATTAATTAACAAAACCAGTATGGTACCATTACAGTCCAAGCTTTGCCTCTTTTGAACATGGATACAACATCCAGATATGCCACAAAAAGGCTAAGTCTTGCTTTGCAACTGCATTGTTTTAGGAAGACTGACTGTTCTGCAGATATTCCTGACTTAGTAAAAATGCTTTATATCATAATGAAGACATTTTCTTGATTTTATCTGAAAGATTTATTGATTTATATCTTTATTATTAATTCAATGTTTGGCCCCACTCTCACAAAGCAATTCTGATGTATAGCATTTTTCAAATCCATTTATTCACTGAATTATGAAATGAAAACCAAGAAAAGCATCCCAATTCACATTGCAAGCATTGTCAGCCTGATATTTTAGAAGTAGCTTCATGGTATGTTCTCCAATTCAAATACAGTAGATTTTTTAAAAAGGGGAGGTAAGAGTTGTTTAGCTAGCCATCCTCCTAAATACATACTATACTTTTAAGAGGATAGAAATTGCTCCTATACAAGACTCAAATAATGAAACCTACTCCATGAGTATAAGGGAGTCAGGTGTGTTATTCTAGATTGCTGAGCAGCATATTATGAAAGCATGAGTTGGGCAATATTCAGTGGAAAAAAGTATACATCTCTTGAACAAAACTGCAGCGGCTCAAGTTGTGAGCCATTGGCCTGTTGCAATTTGAAAGCTAGCTTGTTCTTTTCATGCACTTGTGAGTGAAAATACAGTAAATGATCCAGTTTAAGTAAAAATAAGCTCACTCTCTCTCTCATACATTGGCTAGATCTCCTTTCTGACTTCTTCTCTCAAAGCCTGACAACTTTTCCAGACAAAAGTTCAAAAACTGATTAGCAATAATATGGGTGCTGCTGCTGGGGAACCAACAGTATTTCCAATCAGCCTATTGATCTTCACCACAGTTCATTAGTGCATCCCAGCTAGAGCAAATGCTCCAAAATGTTTGTGTGTGCTGTGGCAGGGTGGGTGGGGAGGAATCATAATCATGCTGCAATGCAGTATTAACCTAAGGCCAGAAAGCAGATAAAGATGGAGCTTAGAGACACACTGAAGAAGCAGCTCCTATTAAGAAATGGGAAAAGTGTGCAGGAATTCTATAAGGAAAAACTAAGATACGGAGAAAAATTCATATCAGGCAAGAAATGGTTGCTCCTTCCTGTAAGGCAGCTTTCTTCAGCTTAGTAATCCTCCTGAGGCTTTGGTCTGCAGCCTTCATTATTCCCAGCCTCCCAGTTAAAGGATTGAAAACAAATACCCCTGCCTTTTCCCCAGCTGCTCCACGTACACATGAATAGGCTGGACAGGTGGACAAATGGTAACTTCTTTAATGGGTAACTTGGCTACTTCTTAGATGTGGGGCATTAACAACAGAAATGAATAGGCCCTCTATAAAGATCCTATTTCTGGAGGTAATATATGAATGGGCCACTGTTAACCCTTCATCATTTTACCTTTGAACTCAAAAGGCATAGCTAGCAGCAGGCCATTTAGCACCAGATTTAGGACAATATTAAGCATTTCCAAAGGATTTGGGTGGAAGTCAAGTTGCCCGATAATTCTGACATTTCGTTTTTTTAGCCTTCTGCTGCAGTTTCATGGCTCGATCACCACTTGAGTCATCTGGGAAGTTTCTAATATATTGTATATCAGGGGTAGTCAACCTTGGCTCTTTTATGACTCGTGGACTTCAATTCCCAGAATTCCTGAGCCAGCTTAGCTGGCTCAGGAATTCTGGGAATTGAAGTCCACGAGTCATAAAAGAGCCAAGGTTGACTACCCCTGCTGTATATGATGGCCAAACCGTGAATTGACCCAATCAAATGCAGGATTTGTTTTTCCCTGGTGTGAAGTAGCCAATTATCTGACAAGGCGGGAAATTGCAATCTGTTTATTCTGTACAGCAAAGAAGGGTTCTCTCGGGGACTACATCACAAATCGAGAACCCCCAACATACAAACTAGCCTAATTTTTATAGACTTTTGGAAAACAAGGCACATGATTATTAGCAAGCAATAGGCAGCATGCAACAAAGTATTCACACCCCTGAGAGAGGATGATCCTCCCAGAAGAGGGGGGGGTGTTCATTACTAAAACATTACAGCCCTCACCCTTTGGTCCCTAACTGATAAGACTGATAATTATGTAGGCAAAACCTTCTAGCTAATTTACCTGGAACAAGAAGGGGGAGTTATTGCATTTCCAACTAATCTGTTTACAATAACAGGAAGTGTGGCCAGTCTTGTTTTCAGTGCTGCCCTCCTCCAGGATGGTACAGGTAATAATAATAATAATAATAATAATAATAATAATAATAATGATGATGATGATGATGATGATGATGATGATGAGGAGGAGGAGGAGGAGGAGGAGGAGGAGGAGGATAAAGTTGGAAGGGACCTTGGAGGTCATCTAGTCCAACCTCCTGCTCAGGCAGGAAACCCTATACCATTTCGGACAAATGGCTGTCCAGTTTCTTCTTAAAAACCTCCAGTGTTGGAGCATTCACCGCTTCTGGAGGCAGGTTGTTCCACTGGTTAATTGTTCTAACTGTCAGGAAGTTTCTCCTTAGTTCTAGGTTGCTTCTCTCTTTGTTTAGTTTCCATCCGTTGCTTCTTGTCCTGCCTTCAGGCACCTTGGAAAATAGCTTGACTCCCTCTTCTTTGTGGCAGCCCCTGAGATATTGGAACACTGCTATCATGTCCCCCCTCGTCCTTCTCTTCGTTAAACTAGACATACCCAATTCCAGCAACCGTTCCTTATATGTTGAAGCCTGACCTAGTATTTGCTTGTTTGCTTTAATACTTCTCAGTCATAAATTGGAATGGACACATTTTCTGCCCAGTAGTAGTAGTAGTAGTAGTAGTAGTAGTAGTAGTAGTAGTAGTAGTAGTAGTAGTAGTGATAATGTTGGAAGGGATCTTGGAGGTCATCTAGTCCAACCCCCTGCTCAGGCAGGAAACCCTATACTATTTCAGACAAATGGCTGTCCAGTCTCTTCTTAAAAACTTCCAGTGTTGGAGCATTCACCGCTTCTGGAGGCAGGTTGTTCCACTGGTTACTTGTCTAACTGTCAGGAAATTTCTCCTTAGTTCTAGGTTGCTTCTCTCCTTGATCAGTTTCCATCCGTTGCTTCTTGTCCTGCCCTCAGGTGCTTTGGAGAAATAGCTTGACTCCCTCTTCTTTGTGGCAGCCCCTGAGATATTGGAACACTGCTATCATGTCCCCCCTCATCCTTCTCTTCGTTAAACTAGACATACCCAATTCCAGCAACCGTTCCTTATATGTTTTAGCCTCCATTCATTCATAAGGCTATCACCCAGCCTTCAAGGAATTTTAGGGCCAGAATGTGAGGCCCAAGAATGAGAGACCTCAGGGACAGAAACATGAAATTTTTCAGCAAAATGGGGTTTCTCTGGCTAAAATAGCTACATCAGTCCCGCAGATAGGTAGTTGGGAATTTGATTATCCTTAATATGTGCCATAATTTGGCTTGCTTTCCGTACTGTATGAATTATGTAATACAAAGAAATAACATATGTAGAGGGAGAGCTCTTATTGCAATTGGAGATTCCTGTTTAAATGAACTTCATAAGTCAAATAAAAATGTTGCTACAAGAGCCTATACTTTCGCTTTAATGAATGCTAATTACTAATTACTATAAAGAAATGAAAATCTCACACGATCAAAGGCTGACTCCCTCAGTTACTGGGAACCACAATCAAATCAAATTTATTTAACTGTGATTAATAGATCAGCAAGGTAATGACCAAATTGATAAAATGATCAAACAAGGACAAAATACAGCAAAGACAATATATAACTAAATCTAAAAAAATTAGACTTAAAGCTGGACTGGAGGGGAAAAAACCCTAACTAAAATATAATAAAACAATATAAAGCGTAAGATAAATTATAGGGTAAAATAGAAATACAATAACATAAAAGACACTTCATAATGTAAACAAACAAATAAAAATATCTGAGAATAATTATTTTTTTCAGATATGAATTATTTAAATGCAAAAGAAAGTGCATCTACATAGCAATTAACTCTTTACCTCAGAATTCTTGTGTGCATTACTTTGACTTGGACCCGACCAAACTCAGTGGAGAAACAACTGCTGTGGGTGGGAGGATGTGAGGGGTGGGGGAGTGTTTGATGAACTCAAGAGCCTGCGTTTTTCCCTTGGCAAGGGGAGGGGGAGGCCCCACTGCCTTTAAGCCATTTTGCAGTCCTAGCTGTAGCCTGGCATTTTGAAAGGCTCTCTAGCTGATATTCACAAGACACAGATGCACTCATCCCATGCAGTATGTCAGCTATTTAAGCTTATCAGCATTTTCCAAAGAAAGTTCTTTAAAGCCGTTTCATACTGCCCCAGTATGTTTCTTGTTTTGATTAGCTGATGGTGCATCCATCCATCTGTGAATTTAAAACGACACACATTTTCCAAAGCTCAAATTTTGCACTTCCCATTCTACTTTCCACATTATTCCTTTCATATCTTTGAGTGCCAGAGAGATCACCATCTCAAGGATCAGCCCACTTCTATGTAATCAAGCCTTTCCTGATGCTGCAGCATAGTCTGTATAGTGCAGGTCCTTGTGTAGCTAAGACACAGGGATTTCTGAAATGCTGACCATTGGATCCAGTGAAGTCAAAGAGGCAATGGTGCATCTATGCTTGGCAGAAGTCTTTAGTTCATACTCTGATAGAGGGTGGGGAGAGAAATGGTGACTGATGTCATTTGAATCATCGTTAGGAGCCCACTCTACTTCCTTTACTAGTAAAAATATTGAAGCCTGACCTAGTATTTGCTTGTTTGCTTTAATACTTCTCAGTCATAAATTGGAATGGACACATTTTCTGCCCAGTAGTAGTAGTAGTAGTAGTGATAATGTTGGAAGGGATCTTGGAGGTCATCTAGTCCAACCCCCTGCTCAGGCAGGAAACCCTATACTATTTCAGACAAATGGCTGTCCAGTCTCTTCTTAAAAACTTCCAGTGTTGGAGCATTCACCGCTTCTAGAGACAGGTTGTTCCACTGGTTTTTTGTTCTAACTGTCAGGAAGTTTCTCCTTAGTTCTAGGTTGCTTCTCTCCTTGATCAGTTTCCATCCATTGCTTCTTGTCCTGCCCTCAGGTGCTTTGGAGAAATAGCTTGACTCCCTCTTCTTTGTGGCAGCCCCTGAAATATTGGAACACTGCTGTCATGTCCCCCCTCATCCTTCTCTTCATTAAACTAGACATACCCAATTCCAGCAACCATTCCTTATGGTTGTCCCCCAGCCAGCTTTCATGACCAAGGTGGGACTATAACTGAAAGGCTTAGTGGTTTCTAGCTTAGTGCCTTAGTGCCTTAATCACTAGACCAAACTGGTTCCTCCTGCCCCTCTTTACTTCTCTCTTGTGGAAAAAGGAATAACTACCATTCCTTACACAGAGAGAAAAATAAAGCTCTACTATGTCTAGTCATAGAGGGGGAAACAACAACAACAACAACAACAACAACAACAACAACAACAACAACAACAATAATAATAATAATAATAATAATAATAATAATAATAATAATAATAATAATAATAATAATAATAATAAAGTTGGAAGGGACCTTGGAGGTCATCGAGTCCAACCCCCTGCTCAGCCAGGAACCCTACACCATTTCGGACAAATGGCTGTCCAGTCTCTTCTTAAAAACCTCTAGTGTTGGAGCATTCACCGCTTCTGGAGGCAGGTTGTTCCATTGGTTAATTGTTCTAACTGTCAGGAATAGAGATGATTGAAGGAAGACCTTAAAGCCATTCTTACTTTGGTAGGCTTTTCAACCCTAGAATAGTTTGGGATTTCCCTGTATTTGCTGCTGTTATTATTATTGATGTATCATACTGATTATTGTATTGTTTTAATTATTTAAAATATTCAGCTTTTGCTTACTCATAGATGCTGTACATAGTTGTCATATTGGAATGGTCTACAAATGTGAAAAGAAGAATTTCTCATTACTAGTGTGGGTATGCTTGTAAATGTGGGCTAAACAGGTATTACAAGCCTATTTATTCATGAGCATATTCAACATTTCTATCAAATTATGGGAAATTTAAAAACTGGATTTAAGAAGAGCTGGTTATATAATGAAATCCCACAGTGGATTAGTTTATCAGATCTGGATATATTTAGGAGAATTCCAAGACCAGCAGCCCATGGGTATAATTCAGTAAAAGCAGCCAGAAGACCTAGTCCAGACATGAAGAATCCAACAGAAACCTGGAAAAGAAATAGAGGGCTTTGATAATTGGTTAACATATTGGTGAAAATATGTGCTGTTGATAGAGATGTTAAAAAGGCCCAAAATATCTGCAGTTGACTAATATTATGCAACTCTTCTTATATAATATGAAGTCACTGAAACAATCAAAATGTTCATTGCTATGCATATTCTTTATTAGGGTTCAGTATAAAACCTATTAAGCTGCTAGCCTGAACTTATTTCCGCTTTAGCTTCCTATCCTCTCCAGTAAAGGCTTTTCCATCCCTGATTCCAAAGATAATTTTATCTGGTGATAGAGGAACTGACATGCAACCTTCACGTACTGTAAGACTATGAAAACAGTGGTTTTCTACGCCACTCACCTGAGAAGCTGCTTTGGAACTATTCTTAAGTGGAAAGTAGACTAGCTTATGAATGTCTTGTAGTTCACCATGGCAACAGGAAGCTATGGTTAAATTAACAGATTCCATCTAGGCAAAGCACTGTGATTCTCAATGTAAACTTGACTTTGGACAGCCTCAGTTCACTTCTCCCAGTTAGGGATATTTTGCCAAGCTGCAGTATCTGTATCATTAATTCTCCCATATTTCTCTTCCCAGATGCCTTTAATAAGGGCAACATATCTACAGAAAGACATTCTAAATAAAAAGTGTGTTCTCTGAACACATTCTTACCGCATTCTGTGATTTGTTCAACACAAAAAGAGTATTTGAAGCATTTCTGCATCATTTAGGAATACATCTCATCACCTGCAGTCTGCACTTAATTGATTTATTGATTAATTGAATTTCAAAACTGGTTGACTTCTTATAAACTCTGGGCAGCTTACAATTAAAAGAGAAAATGTCCATATATATCCCCCCCCCCCCCCGTCTCTCTCTCCCCCTCTCATCTCTATTTATCTCTCTCTCTATCTCTATCATCTGTATAACTGCCAATCTCAGTCAATGACTCTGGGCAGCTTACAATTCAAAAAATATATTACAATCAGAATACTAAAACATTTTAAAATAATAGAAACACCCAAAATAAATATACATAGCAGCCAAGATACTTGGCCAGTTAACAATATAGCCAAGAATTAATCAAAACACATTCAGTGCTCCATGATTGGGAACATAGCCAGGTTTTTAGGACTTTAGGAAAGGCTAACAGAGTTTGAGTCATTCTAATCTCGAATGGGAGGATATTCTATAGAGAAGAGGCCACTGTGGAAAAAGCCCCTCTTGTAATCTTTGGTCTCATGAGAAATCAAGCTATATGAGAGAATCACAACCAGCTGGAAGACTACATACGGACAATAAAAACTCAAAATCAAGGGGATTCTGTAACACCCTATCCCAAGGCATGGGAGAGGAATCATATTTTTAATAATTTTTTGAGTCATTAGGATGGGAGCTATATGAATCTAGAGAGAGGGAGGAATGTCATTCCAGAGGGTAAGCACTGCATTAGAAGGCATGCTTCTTGGGTCCCATAAGGTGACAATGTTTAATCAAGAGGACCCAGAGTGTACCCCCTCTGCCTGATCTCAATAAACAGACAGAAGTAACTGGAGACAAGTGGTCCTTCAGTAGCAGGGCCTTGTGAATTTGCTTATTTAACAATTCTAATATTGCTAAATTAGTTTTTTCTGCATTTTTAAAAGAAAATGCAGTGAGGAGATTGCAAACATGTTTGCTTAGGATCCGGGACTGGTTGAGAGTCCCTTTGATAACGATGTAATGGACCATTGAATTAGGAAGGATTGGGAGACAAGTAATTTTCTCACCATTGAAAATAATTGTCTTTCTCATCATGAAAATTATAATGAATAATACCTACCAGACAGTCTTCATAAGAGTGTGATAAACTTTCTTTGATTAGAAGTTCTGCATAGGACTTTGGCAAGACAACTGATTTCTCTTGTAATTTTCTTTTACTTCTGATTCCATAAGTATCCTGGCCCACATGTCACCACATACTGGATGACCCTTCTACACTATTTTCTTATCCATGAAATCTGTAATGTTATAGGAGAGGGATGGGAAACCATTTCTGGCCAAAAGAGCTCCTAGGAGCTTTGAGAAGCCGTGCAACATCATTGCTTGAGTAGAACAACTCCAAAAGACCTTTTCCCCCATCAGAGTTCTACCCCCAGAGAAACCGTCCCAAAAAATTCATCATTAATATCTGCTCCAAAGGTGTTTTTTCAAAAGGCAACTGGGCTTTTTTTGTTTTTCCTTCAGGACGTTTCACTTCTCTTCCAAGAAGCTTCTTCAGTTCTGACTGAATATCAGAACTGGGTATTTAATATCCAGGATATGCCTGATATTGAAATCCACTAGAATTTCAATATCAGGCATGGATTTCAATATCAATATCAGGCGTATCCTTTCTCTCCTCCCCCCTCCCATCATATCAGGGCAGTGATGTGTTGAGAGTCCTAATAATTTGGGGATAAACACCTTATACTACACAGAAAAGCACTTCGTTTTATAACGTAGTTAGAACTTAATCTTGTATGAGTCCTTGTGTTTTTTAAAAAGAGATGACCTTGTTTGGGGAGGAGAGAAATGGGGAGGGGGGAGAGAAAGGAGAAGGCGGAAGAGGGGGAGACACCTGATACTGAAATCCACCGGAAATAATTGTATGACAGGTCAGGATTTGTGGGTTAAGCTCTTACAAGAAAACATATTTCTTTTAAAGAGGTTAATGGATTCCCTTTTTGGGATTGCAATGTTTGTTGCAAACATCTTTCTGGACATTTTCACATGCATAATGTCATTTCATCTCATTCTACCTGTGGGGTGGTGGTGGAGGTTGAGATCCCCCCCCCCCTTTTCCCTTTTTCTTTCTCTCTCTGAATGACTTTCTTTAATATTTTCATTTCATTTTCACTGACTACCATGGCAGAGCGTGCGCTCGGTCGGAGAAGCTTTTGGGGCGCGGTTGACAGTTCCTTTTCCGAGGGGGGGTCCTTCACATGCCTCGTCCTTGGGGGCTTTGCTATGCAAACTTTTTTTGACACATTTTTCAGAACGCAGGAAGCCTGATCCTGAGACTGAAAACAAATTCCTGATTTCTGGATGTACTATTATTAGCCGATCTCTCCCTCTCAGAAGCACCACAAATCTCCGCCCACCCGCACAAATCTGCAGCATTCAGCCGAGGGGGCTCCCCGAAACAGCGCGGAATGTCTGGAAGGAAGCAGCTTGGCCATCCCAGCCCCCTGCGTGCACACAAAGCGCAGCAGGTCGTATTCTTCTGCTTCTTGCCAAGGGGGAAACAACATGTTTGCAAACCCCCCCCCCCCCAAACCTTTCCAGTTTCCACTTCAGGAAGCCGAGTCGAAAAGGGACTGCGTCCAATGGGAAGGCAGGGCTGGGGTGCGCGGTTATTTGTACTGCACTGTGGATTGGCCGGGGACAAGTACTGTAGCCTTCAGCAAATTGCTCAGGAGGAGGGTGCATTGGAGGACCGCAGGCGAACCATTGGCCGGGGAAGAGCGCTGGCAGAGGGCCAGCTGATAATAAATGCCCTCGATGGGTCGGCTGCGGGGGGGGGGGCTGTGATGGAGTGGGAGCAGTGCCGTGTGTCCATGGTTAATTGTCCCATTCCGAAGTCCAACTGCCTTTTGAAAAAACACCTTTGGGACACCCATGACCTGGATAATTGAAAATCTCCATAGACTTATCAATATCTGTTTTGCATGCCTGGTGCTGTGTAGGCAGTGAAACAATGGTCAAGCAATGAAGGAAAGGGCAGAGTAACAGCAACAGGATAACAGAGTTGGAAGGGACCTTGAAGATCTTCTAGTCCAACTCCCTGCTCAAGCAGGAGACACTATACCATTTCAGACAAATGGCTGTCCAGACTCTTTTTAAAAGCCTCCAGGGATAAAGCACCCACAACTTCTGAAGGCAAGCCATTCCACTGATTTATTGTTCCCACTGTCAGAAAATTTCTTTTCACTAGACTAGGTATATCCAATTTCTGCAATCATTCTTCATATGTTTTAGCCTCCAGTTCCCTAACCATCTTCTCTGCACTCTTTCCAGAGTCTGTACACCTTTTGTATATTGTGATGACCAAAATTGAATGCGTATTCCCAGTGTGGTCTTACCAAGGCCTTATTAAGTGGTACTAGAACTTCATGTGATCTTGATTCTATCCCTCAGTTAATGCAGCCTAGGATTGCATTGGCTTTTTTGGTGGCTGAAGCACACTGCTGGCTCATATTTAAGTGATTGTCCACTAGGACTCCAAGATCCCTCTCGCAGTTACTACTATTGAGCCACGTTTTATCTAACGTGTACTTGTACATTTGATTTTTCTTGCCTAAGTTTAAAACCTTACCTTTCTCTAAAATTCTCTGAATTTCATCTTGTTCGATAGGGTTCAAGTCTGTCAATACCATCTGGATCTTGAGGCTGTCTTCTGGGGTGTTGGCTATTCCTGCCAGTCATTTATGAAGATATTAAAGAGTATTGGGCCTAAGACAGAATCCTGGGGTACCTCACTGCTTACTTCCCTGCATGTAGACATAGTTCCATTAAGGAATACATGTTGAGTGTGATTTGTCAGCCAGTTACAAATCCATCTGGTGGTGATGCTGTCTAGCCCACATTTTCCTAGCTTAACAAGAAGTCGGTTGTGATCTATTTTGCTAAATGCCTTGCTGAAATCTAAGTATACTATGTCCACAGCATTTCGGTGGCCCACTAATTCAGTCACTTTA
>NW_015387419.1:82491-102087 GCF_001527695.2 Protobothrops mucrosquamatus
TCCCCCCCCCCCCCCCCCCCCCGTTATTTGGAAGCTGGGAACCACATCAGCTTTTTTCCAGTCCCCCGGTGCTACAAGATCAGGTTTTTTTTTTCTCATAGAACGCCCAGAACGGAGTTCTGACACCTTTTTTGGATGGAGCCTTGTAGGGTAGGCAAGGTGGGTTGTATGACGTGTGTAAGTTCTGGCACCTTTTTTTTTTTTTTAAAGAAAAAAAGCACTGTCCAAGATCATCACCATCCAGGACTATCAAGCCTCTTCTGCCATTCCACATTTCTCTGATTCTACCAGTTTATTGAAAAAGAAGCTGCACTGCCCTCTGCAAAGAATTATGGAGATATCTGTCCATAGAGAAACAAACCTAGTCTTCCTTTCTAAAATTGCTTATGGGAGAGGATTTTGAGAAGAAAAAATATTTTACAGAGGCAAGTGGCTGCTATTTGGCCCGAGTATTCATATTTCCCATTCATAAGATTTTGTTTTTTAGAGTTGGGCATGTTTCATTGTAACTTTGACCAAATATAGCTTTCCTTGTTCTTTTGGCCAACATAATCCAGCCTTCAAGAATACTTACTTCTTCCAACATTGTGCAGATGCTACTCCTGTGTGGAGCCACTGACCCTGCTCCTGAATGACAGCTGTTTGATGAGCATCAAGCATTTCCAGAGAGCATTATTGATTTTTACAGCCTCTGAACCCTGTCTCTATTTCTAATTTTCACTGGGAAGGCAGAAGGATGCTTCTTTCTGTGTACTAACCCTTTGAATGTCTTGGTAGCAGTTTCTTCAAATAATTAGTTGGTTTCCAGGATTGTTTGCACATTAGTGGATATATTTAGATGGAAATTTCACACTAAGGAAACAAGCAATATTTTACACACATACACACAGAGTTACACACAGAGGGGGAGAGAGAGAGAGTCAGAGACAGAGACAGAGAACTAAGCACAAGAAACAAAGATAATTTAATGTGCACTTTTTTGAAATAGTGACTCCTCCTCCTCTTCCTCCTCCTCCCAAGCTGGGTCACTGCAGTACAAGACATTCCTATCTGGTAAAAAAAAAAATCCCACATTCTACTTATTAGGGGAGAAAGGCTGAAAGAGGCATCAAAGGCCTTATGTGACACAATGATTAAATTTTGGACAAGTTCTGGAAAGATCAAGATTCAAGTCCAACCTCAACCATGGACAGGCATTAATCTAAACTAGTTCTGTTCTACCCAATTGACAAGGTTGCTGCTGTGATGAAATTAAGGCAGGTCTCTTTGTAAGTTGCCTTTCAAAGCTAAGAAATAAATAAGTCTGCACAACTTTGATCTTCATCAGGCATTCTAGATGCTATCTAGCAGGAAGAAATGTTGGAAAGATCATTTCTTTAAAAGGTGGATATGTGTAAGATAGACTTATACACTGTTATTTTACCGCAAGATGTATATTAACATAGAATAAATAGCACAAATTCTGGAAGTAGTGCTGGAAGAGCAACAAGGATGATCAGGACATTGGAAATTAAGCTCTACAAAAAGATATTGAAGAAACTGGGGTGTAATACCTTTGAGAAATGGTTATTGAAATGATACGCCTCTCCATTCAGTAGGTCATGTATTGTAAACACCTCTGTCTTCTTTGACCTTAATTTAGGTGTTCATATTCAGCCCATTACTGACCTTAATAAGTCATTCAAGGAGTTCTGCCAGATTTAAATGAGTAGAAAATTATCACACCATCCCAAATCCATACTTTATCTTTTCCAGGTAGATTTTTTAAAAAAAAACAGTGGCTGAGGTAAAGGAAGGTCCTGTAGAATTAACTCACACTGAACACATTACAGAATCTGGGAATGAATAAAATTTTCAAACAATGAAATTCTAATTTAAAATGTTGAGAATCAATGTTTACAGGTGAAACTAAAAGGGGATGAAACCAGTTGTATTAGAGTTGGGAAATAGTTAATGGGACCCAAAAGTTAGATGTAAGTGGTAGAATTTTATCAGGAAATCTAGTTGTAAAGGTCTGTAACTGGACACTGTCAGGAAGCTGCTGCTTATTATTAAAGTTCTGGAAGAAATAAGATCCTTAGCAATGCTAGGCTACTCAAATCAAGATTGAGGAAGAGACAAGCAGCTGCTGTTAAAGCTAGAATTAAGAACCTCTAGATAAGAAGGAGGTGTTGTAAGAAGTAAAGAAGAAGAAGAAGAAGAAGCAAAAGCCAGCAGGAATTAGAAGCTTTAAAAGTAGACAATGTAAGTCACACAGACTGAAGGAACAGAGAAATAAAGTAGAAATCCAGTCAGGTTAACAGCAATAGTTAGGAAAAAGAAGAGAAACAAGAAAAGAGCTAATAAAGAAAAAAATAAGGAACTAAACTGTTTTCTAGCATCAAGAGGGAAAGGAAAGCAATTTTTGAATAATAAAAAAGAAGAAAATGGTCTCCTCAACAAGAATCCCCTTTCTGCACATTCAGGCAGGAGGTCAGTTTTGATTAACTTCAGTTGGCAAAGTTTCAGCTCTCGCAGACTCACTATCAGCTAGGGAAAGGTCACGGACAGAAGAGATGCCATTCAAAGAAGGAACCGAGCTGCCAAAGGAGTGTGAAAAAGTGGTACATGAAATTTTGCAGACCCAATTGTTGATTTGGGGCAATCTGCAAAGGATAAGGGAGCATCCAACTCATTTAGTAAATACCTTGCAAATTAAGACTGCTTAATGTGCATTAAATGGAGAGATCCAAAGCAACTCTGAGAAAGGAATGACACGGAGTATGCAAAAGTTTGAGTGAGCTCTAGCTAGCTCTCACAACCGTGTGATACCGTTTGTATACATATATGCTATTTCTTATTGATGGTAGTAAACCTGTTACATCCTTACATCTGGTCAAGAGATGGATGTATTTTTATTGGAGGGGGGCAAGGTAAGTGAATAGTTAGTGCCCCCCTCTCTTCATTGATTGGAAACTCAGCCCCTAAGCCAGGGGTGTCAAACTGCCAGCCCATGGGCCAGACGTGTCATGCGGAAGCCCACCCCATTGCTGGCAATGGCAAAACAGTCGCGCGACGTCACGTGAAGTCGCGAGTTTGACATGTCTGCCCTAAGCCTTATTTGAAGTAACTTGCAAAGGAGCCAGAGGAAAAGCCTGCTTAGGGATCTCAGTTTTAACCCAGTGGTGATTTCTTAGCAATGGTGATTCTTCTCCCAGGAATTCTGTTTTCATCCTGATTCCCCTCAGATACACAGAACAGTTTCATTTGGAGAAGCATTTTGCAAAATAAAAATAAAAATGGATAATTGACAACCACCAAAAACTGGGCCATCAGGACTTTGTTTTCTCATACTTTTCTCTTCATTCGTCTTCTGTTCCTTGAAAATTACCAAAATGTTCTCCCCAGCTTAGGTGTATTTAGGACAACATTAACAGTGTTCTACAGCAAGTGTCTTCTGCAGATGTCTAGTGTGAATTGAAAAACCATAGCAACTGCTAGTTCTTTACTGCAGCTCATCTAGCAGACTATCCATGCTTGCATCTTACCTTCCCCCTCCCTTGCATTGTTGGGAAACTAGTTCTGAGTGAGGAAGTGATGGTGTCAAGATAATTACAAATATTTCCTCTACTTATTCTCTGAACTGGCAATTTTCCATGGCTGAATTTATGTCTAATTTAAAATGGTCATGTGTGTAGCCTTACACAAATTGTTTGTACTTTTGGGTCTGAATCTATTTACATATTATGTTATAAGAGATCAACTTTGCTTCTAAAGATAATCATGAGTATGGGGATATGTCAGATTTCTATTAATGCGTAATGTCATTTGGAATAATTGCATTGTCAGATCCTCAACTTATTTGGCACAAATTACTCTTGTGATTTGTGTCATATAAAACTTGAAAATATTGATCATGACAGAATGAACACTTTCTAAGGATTGAGCTTGAACTGATTAATGTGGGCAACTGAACTACAATGTAGCATGAAAGAAGTCAGCTTAATTTCCACTGTAAACGTGGGAAATAAGCAGACCAATTGTGTGTAGGATGAAAACCAAATTTATTTTAGGCTTAATTTTTTTTCACTGTGTAATTTCTTCGTTATTCTGTTATTTGTTACAGCTAAATTGTAGCTTATGAAACAGTAAACAAAGGTATTCTTAGTGTAAGTAAACCTACTCTTTCTGATTAATTGAAGTGAACATTCACTTTCCTCCTCAGCTATAGAAATTAGTCTGTGGATATGATAGCACTTGCAGATCAAGCTTGTGTCAGAGTTTTTCTTTAGTACTGTATAGTACAGTAATGAACTTCACTTTCAGCAGTCTTACAGTAGTGACATGTGCATGCTAGCCTTTACAGGTTTTTAGTGAAAATATTAGATTGAGCAGAGAACATCAGTTGCTCGGTGTTCTCTGCTCCCATATGCATGCAGTCTCACAAGTGCATGCATGTAATAAGGAGTCACTCCAAAGAATACTTTTGTAGAAGTGTTTTATGCACAGAGCAGTTTTATGTCTGACATACAATAGTTTAGAGAACTATTAGCTCAAATTCACACTTAAACTCATAAATATAGATAAAGCATTAGCTCAATAAATACTTGTATTTATTTCCCAAAGATTTTGCCATTTCTCTAATTCTATGTTATATCCAAAGTTTTTTGCTCATATAATCAATGCCCTGGTCTTCTAGATTATAATTACCCATCTGTATTCATAATATCCTTATATGTTACATTTTTTTCAAATTTAACTAAGTTTGGGTGAGCAAAGGCTTCCATTGTTGATAGCCATCCTAGGATTTTCATATACATTTTTGGTTTTATCTTTTCCCATACAGATAATAATGCATTTCTTAAATAATGGTTTGAAAGTATCTATGGGTTTTATTCTTTTCATACCATAAAAATGTGTGCCACCCAAATTGTAAGTCATGTCCTTCTAAATATAATAACCTTTTGTTTTTGAGGGTTATCCATTCCTTTAGCCATGTTAACACACATGCTTGGTAGTATAGGACCCAATCTGGTAGTCCAAATCCTCCATTTTCTATGGTTTCTTGTAGCATTTTCAGTTTAATTCTGGCTTTCTTTCCTTGCCAAATAAATTTCAAAATCATTTTATTCAAGTCATTAAAAAACTTTTTTGCTATTTTTACAGGTACTGTTTGGAATAAAAAAATAAGTTTTAGTAGAATATTCATTTTTACAGTAGCTGTCCTTCCTAGCACTGATAATTGCAGATTTTTCCATTTTTCCAAGTAATTTCATGTAGTTGTCTTCTTTTATCGTTGCATATCTTGCTGTTGAATATATATTCCCAAGTATTTCACTTTCTTTAGTATTTGTAAATCTATTTTTTCTGACAATTGTGTTTTGCTTATCTGTAAGATTTTTAACTATAACTTTGGTTTTTTCTGTTTATTTTCAATCCTGCTGTTTCTCCAAATTCTTCTATCTTTTTCAATAGTTTAAACATTGTCTCCAACAGTTCTTCTAAAATAAATACCAAGTCATCTACAAATGCTTGTAGTTTATAGCTTTTGTCTTTTATCTCCATTCCTTTAATTTCTGGATCTTGTCCGATATTCCTATTAAGAACTTCCAATGTTAGTATAAATAGCAGTGGGGATAATGGACATCTTTGTCTTGTGCCTTTCTTTATACCGAAGTTCTCTATGTAGTCTCCATTGACAATTACTTTTGCTGTTTGTTTATCATATATTGTCTTAATATTTTTTATGAACTTTTCATGGCTACTTCGTATAAAGAAAATGTATATAAAATGTTCTATAGATGGCATCTTTCACCTGTTAGATTAGCAAAAATGTTTTAAAAAATGTCTAGTAAATGTTGGAAATGTAATCAAAATCTTGGTACATATTATCACTTGTGGTGGACATATGTTAAAGCAAAAAAAAAATTTTGGACAAAAGTCTCTAAGTCTAAGACATTAGTCTGACTTTGTCTGAAGGTTGTCTGACGTTGTCTGAAGGTTGAATCATTGCAATTGGACAGGCAGTGAAACGTCTCTGAAAGTAAAAAAAAAAAAATAGTCCAGACAACTTCAGACAATCTTCAGACAATTTCAGACAACCTTCAGACATCTTGGCCTGGATGACTGAGAATCTTCATCGACATTTTGCAATCCATTTTGGGGAAGAATCCCCTGAGGATGGTGTGGCAGGAGTTGGTACATTCCAGCGACTCTCTGCCTAACCACCTTGCTCTAACAGAGGAAGCTGCCTGGATAGGCAGTGAAACATCTCTGAAACTAAAAATTAGTCCAGTTGCAATTATTCAACCTTCAGACAACTTCAGATAACCTTCACACAGAAGGAAATATTAAATAAACATGAACCAAAAGTCACAACATTTGAATGCATTTAAATATTCTCTGAAATCCAGCATACGACAAAAATCAAACACCCAAACTTGATCTACAACTTGGTGTTCATGTGTGCATGTACCAGGTGGATCTTTAAGGTAGATTGTACCATAACAAACAAGAAAAAAAAATCTAAACCCAATTATTAAAATGGGGTTTTCTTCACAAGAAATAAAACAAAATATTGGAGTGGGTTCCTTTTATGGAAAATTCATTCTGGAAGGGAAGGATGAATGTTCTCCCCCCCCCCTTCTGATTGCCTCCCCTTCATACTTTCTATTTTTAATTATGTGTACCAAGCAAAGATGCATTTAATATAACCTGCAGCTGGCTCCTCAGTGCCTGCTCTTTTCAGCTACAACTGCTTTTGCCCAGGAACTGGAAGAGGGCAAATGAATAGAGCCGACAAAAAGCTCACTGTTGGTCTCTAAAGTGCTTTCCAAATCAGGAACGTTATTCCCTTATTCCAAAGGAATGATGCATTTGAGAGTGTGGTGAGTGATTGCTTGAAAATAACAGAGGTACCTTCAAAGCCAATTTTCTTTCTTTCCTCCATCTCTCATCTGGATAGCTACCACAAATCACTAGCTGGTCTTGCTTTTTTCATTCTCTGCCTTCTTTCCTAGTAAGTTGTCATAGTCGGTGTTGTTTATCCCCAAAGCAGATGCCCTGCCTGGCTACACACACACAGACCCCTGTGCATAGCGCAGATGGCTGCAGAAATGTTACACTAGGCACTGTGTTCTGTAGAAGGCAAGATCTGCTGGTAAGTGATTATGCACCAACCATAGAAGCTCTCATAGGAAATGTTAGCAAGAGGACCAGAGAAAGGTGAAATCAGTAGAGCTGAGGGTGGCAGTGATAAACTTCTCAGAATGCCTGGCAATTAATCTTGTGCTGTGAGGATCCAAGAGCCACAACCTAGTCCTTGGCAATGAAACACACACTACCAGCTCCAGCTCCAGGGAGTTAATCTCATCTTTGGGAGCTTTCAAATGCCACCAGTCTTAGAGAGATATTAATTCTGAGAAAGAGCAAATGAAGGAGGCACATCTGAGGGGCCATCCTTCTCCGTGAGATGTCTGCAGAGGCTGACAGCGGCTGCCTGAGTCCAGCAACGAAATATGAGAACGGTTTGTCCAGGATTTTTCTTGGGAATTTGAACTAGAGCTTTCAGAAGGAAATGAAAAGATTGAAAATAAGAAAAATAACCCTTAGGGGCCTTTTGGTGAGAGGAAAGAGATGACATTTGCGAACAATATACATTAGTGGTTACTGTTTTGTATATAATCATCACCCCCCCCCCCATCTTGAAAAGACTGCCCTTAATACTGGCAAGATTCCCTGAAGTACCAGTGCTTTGCCTCTCTTATCTTTCACATACAGTAACTACAGGCACAAATGCAGTTTTCACATTTTAACAGCAGATGTCTCTCCTATTATGATTTATCCAAATGTTTCCAATAAAGTATGCAAACGTATTTACAATAAGAAGTCCCATTCCTGAACGGAGCCTCATAAATGGTGCTGGGCCAACAATGTTTGGAATTATTTCTCAAGAGTATAAGCATAACATTTCTAGCTTTAAGATTAGGTCACTCAAATACTGGATCAAAATAAAATGCAAAGAAGCATAACTATATATATTTATTTCATGGCCTTGCATCGTTCTACAAACAAGAATGGTCTTAAGTTTCTTGAAGATGCCATGCGACCATTTTTTCTGGACAAATTTCTGAGGAAAAGTATGCCTGGAAAGAGACACTTAAGCAAATTCTCCCAGAGATTCATACTTGCCCATTTTTATTTAAAAGGGGACTTGGAAAAAGACAAATATTTGAATTTGTTGAAAAATGTAGGAAACAGAAGTAACACAGAGAATTAATTAATGGGCCTTAGTAGTAGGAAAGCAATAAGGAAGGATTGCTCATCCCTAGCAAGAAGTCTACATATCCTGAACTTGGAAGCAACTTCTGCTCTATTTGGAAGCAAGGTAGCATTAAGGAAATGTGAAGTATTGGAAAACATTATGACTCCAAAAAAGCCAGGGTGCTGATGTAAAAATAAACAATTATCCATTTAGCAAGAAGAGTCAGAAATGGAAGAAACAAATATTCTATTTACCTCTGTTTGGAGACAAAGAAAATATTTGTATTTGGATTTGTCTACAAGCTGCCTTCTTGAATGCACAACCTAGGACCACACAAAACTGTTAGCCACAGAAGCCCTACTCCTCTACTTACCAACTGATTGTCCGGTTTATATTTCTGACAGAAATGGCTGGTTGGTTTCTTGATGCTGTTAGTACTGAAAAATCAGACAATTTTAGTAAATTGTTGAGAAATTGTGGGATTCCTATTTCTCTCTCCCATTAAAATAGTTGGCAATGAAAAACCAGCAATCTGCAAACAGGATGTTAAGAAAACTTGTTGTTTCCTCTTCCCTCTCCACATTGCTGATGAGAATTGCTAAGAGGGAGAGAGATGAACCTCTGATATAGTACAATATATGTGCCAAGGAAAGCTTGTATGCTTTGATGTATTGTATATAAGTGGCACCAACACGCTTCTGTTTATGAATGAATCTGGAGGCAAATTTAATGTGAGGCGATGTGCCTTAATGAAATATACAAATATTCATTCAAGAGATTACATAGCAATATTTAATCAATCAAGAAGTGTGGGAGAGGGAGGGGGTTGTCAATAAAGTTGTGAAGCTACACATCAAACATGTTGAATAGTGAAGAAACTGTGGAGGTAGAATCCAGGACAGCTTTCACTAGCTATCATACAGGAACTCTACAGTAAAATGCTAGCACAAACTCCTATAGGTTAGAAACAATTTTTTAAAAATAAAGTATAACATGTTAGTTATATATTAATGTGCCCTAAGCTTGTAATTTTTGCTTTGATCCGGTTCAGTCCACTTTTTGTATTAGGTCTCATTCACCTGACTGCAGTTATTGGTAGATCACATAAGACGGAGTGTAACCAGTGGTGGGATTCAGCCGGTTCACACCACTTTAGCAGAACCGGTAGCTAATTTTTTGTTGTCCAGGCCCAGAAGGGACTTCCGGAAGCGGCATCCACACAGAGAACCGGTTGTTCATATATTTGAATACCTTAGTCAGAAATTGTCAACCTCATCTCAAGGCTGACCAATCCAAGATACATCATTATAGGTTTACCAACAGGATGAATTAAATATGTAATGTGTTATTTTCTTTCTGAGGAACACCTTTTAATCATTTACCTATTTGTTTAGATTTTCTTATTAATAAAACTCATTTTGCTGGGCATTTTTTCTAATGGATATTTTATCAAGAGAAGCTTCAGAAATGCTAAGCAAGTCAAACTGTTCACATTCAAGAAGTCAGCACAGCTGAGTAATTCTGCAGTAGAGAAAATGAGGCTATACAATTCTCTTTTTTTAAATGAAACCACATTCTTCCTCTCATGCTAGATTTTTACTCCTTTTTTGACCAAATATTTCAAGTTCTTCACTCTAAATAAATTAATGTTTAAATGAATTAATGTTTAACAAAGCAACAAAATCAGGAGTAATATTAGCACAAACCCTACTCTAGCATTAAATACTGGATAGCTACCAAAATGTGCCCAGAAAAAAACATTTAAAAATCAAGGTAGCCTTCACTGAGGGTTCATCTCTGCCTTCTCTATTGCTGAACCTGGCCAGTGGAACCACATACCCTCTGACATTTGGATGGCCCTGATCCAGATGACCTTTCTTAAATCATTAAAAACTTGGTTCGCTTCTCTAAGTCTTGGCCCAAGAAATTAAATTAGAATAGAATAGAGCTAGAAGGGATCTTGGAGGTCTTCTACTCCAGCCCCCTGCTCAAGCAGGAGAACCTATACCATCTCAGACAAGTGACTGTCTAGCCCTTTCTCAAAAACCTCATGTGATGGAGCGCCCATGATTTCTGAAGGCAAGCTGTTCTACTGGTTAATTATCCTCACTGTTAAGAAGTTTCTCCTTAATTCCAAGTTGCTTCTCTCTTTGATCAGTTTCCAACCATTGTTTCTTGTCCTGCCCTCTGATGCTTTGGAGAATAATTTCACCCCCTCTTCTTTGTCGCAGCCCCTCAAATACTGGAATACTGCTATCATCTCACCCCTATTTCTTCTTTTCTTTAGACTAGCTAAATCCAAGTCCTGCATTCGTTCTTCATATGTTTTAGTCTCCAGACCTTTGATCATCTTAGTTGCTCTTCTCTGAACTTTTTCCAAGGTCTCAACATATTTTTTGTAGTATGGTGACCAAAATTGGTTGCAGTATTCCAGGTGTGATCTCACCAGGGTTTTATAAAGCAGTACTAATTCTTTGCATGATCTTGATTCTATGCCCCTGTTCATGCAACCCAGGATTGTATTAGCTTTTTTGGCTGCTGCTGCACACTGCTGGCTCATAGTCAAGTGATCGTCTACTAGGACTCCAAGGTCCCTCTCACAGTTACCTAATCTGTACTTGTATCTTTGATTTTTCCTGCCTAAATGTAAAACTTTGCTTTTCTCCACATTGAAACTCATTTTGTTGGATAGGACCCATTGTTCAAGTTTGTCAAGATCTTTTTGGATCCTGAGCTTGTCTTCTGGGGTGTTGGCTATTTCTGCCAGTTTGGTGTCATCTGCAAATTTGATGAGTTCCCCTTCTATTCCCTCATCTAAGTCATTAATGAAGATATTGAAGAGTACTGGGCCTAAGATGGAACCTTGTGGTACCCCACTGCTTACTTCTCTCCATGTGGATGTAGTACCATTGAGGACTACTCGTTGAGTACGGTTTGTCAGCCAGCTACAAATCCATCTGGTGGTGATGTTGTCTATTCCACCTTTCTCTAGCTTACCAGGCAGTAGATTGTGGTCTACTTTGTCGAATGCCTTACTGAAATCTAAGTATACTATGTCCACAGCGTTTCACTGGTCTACTAATTTTATCAAAGAATGAAATAAGATTGGTTTGGCATGATCTGTTTTTAACAAACCTGTGCTGGCTACCAGTTATAACTTTGTGTGCTTTTAGTTGTTCACAGATCTGTTTGTTGATTATCTTTTCCAGGATCTTCCCAGGTATTGATGTTAGACTGATTGGTCTGTAGTTTCCTGAGTGTTTTTTTTTCTTTCTTGAAGATGGGAACCACATCAGCCCTTTTCCAATCCTCAGGTACTTCCCCACTGCTCCAGGATTTTTGAAAGTTATGGTGCAATGGTTCTGAAATAACATCTGCCAGCTCCTTCAGAAATCTGGGATGTAATCTGTTGGGTCCTGGTGATTTATATTCGTCAAGGTCAGATAGGTGTCCTCTTACCATTTTCTTGCTTATTTTAATTTTTGTTTCTAGTTTGTCTTTTGCAGTAGTTTTTTTGGTATGTTGGGCTATAATTTCTTTTTGTGTGAAGACTGATATAAAGAATGAGTTAAGCAGCTCTGCTTTCTCCCTATTGCCTGTTACTTCCTTTCCATCTTCTCTCTTTAGTGAACCTACAGTTTCCTTGACGTTTTTCTTATTAATATGTTGAAAGAAACTTTTTTTATTATCCTTGATTTCTTTTGCAAGTCTTCGTTCATTCTGAGCCTTTACTTTCCTGACTTCGTCTTTGCCTGTTCTGGCTGTCTGCTGATAATCTACCTTAGTTATGTGTCCCTCTTTCCATTTTTTGTACTTGTCCTTTTTGTCTTTCAGTTTGTCTGAGAGATCTTTGTGCAGCCATGCTGGTTTCTTCTTGATTTTCTTGTTTTTCTTCTCAGTGGTATTGTGCTGAACTGGGCTTTTATGATAGCATTTTTCAGAGTTTCCCATGCTTCTTAAGTTGTTTCCCCCTTTAGGATTTTCATCCATGGAATCTTTCCTAGATTCTCTCTGAATTTATTAAAATCAGTTCTTTTGAAGTTTAAGACACTGGTTGAATTATTTTCTATTGCTTGTGTTTGCATTATATTATATTATACTATGTGGATATGAGCATTCCCCAGGCTTGATATGTTTCATGTTTTTGGTGATGTTATTATTGTTTGTAACTTATTGTTTTCCATAAGCTGTATGTCAAGGGGCAACCCTGAAAATCGAACAAACAAATGAAGACAACCCGCAAACTGTCCCTTGAGGGCAGGAATGCACACCAACAACTTTAACCTACCCCATCTTGTTGCAAAGATAACTCCCACTGTCTTTTCTTGCTCGACATCAAAATTATTGGTTTTTTTTTTACTCACTCTGGACTACTAGGATCAGACCTTCACACAGTGGGTCAGAGAAACTGTATCAATTCAGCCTGCTTCCCCTTCTAGCCAAAGCTACAGGAAAAAAAGATAAAACTGCCTGTTTAAACATATTTTTTTCACGAATCCATTGGTAAACATACAGAAAGGTAAAATGTCAAATATGAGGGGACCAACAGAAGGTTTTTCATATAAGAGATCTATTGAAGGAGTCCACATTTCCTCAGAGACCTCTCAGATCTCACAAGGAAAGCAAAAGATCCTGTCTTTCCCCAATCCACCAGTCAGTGGCTGTTGTAACAATCACCAGTCCAGCATCATTGCAAAATGTGAAGAAAGGACTGAAATCAGATAACACCTACTTAATCATCTCTTTCTTCCCTTCTTTCTTCTTGATTTAATGGTTCCCACCCACCCATCTCTACCAAGCAGTTCCTTTCCAGTGGCTCCACTCCAGTCCCTGATCGAGTAGCTCACAGGCTCTAGGAGTGTTTTCTGCAACAGCAGCTGCAGCTGCTGGCTTCTCAAGCCATGCCTCTAATCTCTGAAAATCCTACAGAATGAATAGATGAGCACCAAGCAAGTAAAAAAACAAGGATGTCCCATCCCTAAAAGCATCTGAGTTTCCAGAGGATGATTTCATTCATATTTCAAGACAGTGAGAGGGCCAACCTCTCAGAACTGAGGTAGCTTACTGCTGTAGAGCAATGAAAATGGGGGTATATCTCCTTTCCACTCTATATTCTAAGGAGACAGTGGGAGTTTCTGTGAGAGCTATGAAGATACTCATGAAAGGAGAGGGAATAACATAGGTGGAAGGGTTCATCATCCTCACCTATTTACATAAGTCTTTATATATATAAAACTCTGGCAGGCAGGTCTATATTTTCACCTCTCACAAGATAACTTGAGCTACTTTCAATGGGTTTTAAGATTGAGAAGAAGATAAAATACTGGGTCTATTATATGGGGTATTAACATGGTAAAAACTTGTCAGGTTCAGGAAATCAGGAGTTATGATAAGTTCAAAAGCACTGCAAGTTTATTCCATGTAACCTATACACAAAAATCTGAATCTACTAATGATCAAGTCAATGGTAAAGATAAACGTAAACAGACTTCATGGGGGGCTGGACCTAGATCTCTTACAGGGGTGTAGTGACTCCAAACTGATAAGTATTTGATTGCATGATTGGCCTTAGTAGGTCATCTACTACAGCGGTCCCTCAGTAGGTCATCTACTACAGCTTGGTGGCCGTCCAGGCATGGGAGGTGGACATGTGAGTGGTAAGGGTATATGCACACGCACAGCTCCATTAGTGTGAGCAGTGAGTGCATGCACTCTCCACTCTTGTGAATGGAACTTTGTGTGGGAATGGAGGGTGTTTACACTCGGGTGCAAAGCTCCATTCACATGAGCGGAGGGCACTTGTGTGGAGGGCGCTTATGCTCAAGCCCTCCACTCGCATGAGTGGAGCTTTGCACACAAGCACAAGTGCCCTCCAATCAGCAACCCCCACTCACACCAGTGGAGTTTTGCATGCGAGCAAAAACGTCCTCCACTCAAGTGCTATCCACTCACATGAGTGGAGCTTCACGCACGAGCATAATCACCCTCCACTCATGTGCTTTCCACACACATGAGTGGAGCTTTGTGCATGAGGGCAAGGGCCCACCACTCATGGAAGAGGAGCTTCATACATGCCCGCTTTCCTGGCGCTCGCACGAGTGGAGCTTTGCCCATGCGTGCTAGCATGCCCATCGCTTGCGCAGCCCGGTGTCAGGTCCACAACTGTACTCTGGTGTCCTGCCATCGTGCTAAGGGGGGAAGGGGATGGCATGCTTGGGATTTTTCCACTTCTGCTGTTCATTTGGGAATGAGGGAGGGGGAGTGTCTTCGGAGATGGGATGAACTCCTTCCCAGCTGGTTTTTGCCAGATTTCAAGGCTGCCATGCCCTGAGTGTGAACTGTTATCTGCCTGGCACCTCAGCGTTCTCAAAACATTTTCCTGGCATCACATTGGCTGCTGGTAGACTGGTCAAGGAGGTTAGGATCCGGAAACCGAAAGAATTGCTTTACACTTTGCGCAAGACCTTCAATTCCGCCAGACTTTACTGCGCCCAGTTTCTCTCAGTAAAAGTTCTTTTGATTCACCTCAATAGATTCAAGATTCAGGTCTCACACCTGGTTTTGAACAGGCTGTGGCCCGGTAGTGCATCATGGTCCAGGGGTTGGGGACCCCTGATGTACTACATAATTATGATGAATATGAATTTTATGTTATTTCAAAATAACCACATTGACATGGAAGGAAGTTAAGAAGGATGAAACAAATTACAATTGTCACTGTAGAATAGAATTTCTGTGATTTAGATGTTTTACCTAGAATGTTATTTTTGTTTCAGACAATATCTATTTTGACAATTGATGTGCCATTTAAATAATGGCGGAAGGATATGTCTAAATTTTATGGCAGGAGAAAACATTGAGTTAAATATAAGGTACAAGATGCAAAAAAAGAGGAGGATTAGAGCTATCAGATTTGAAAATATATTTTGCTGCCTGTTGTTCACTTTGGATGAAGGAATGGGTGTTGTTAAGAAATAGAAAGTTATAGAAAGAAGGACATGATATGGGATTTATCATGGACATTTATGGTACAATAGAGCCAAGGTTAATGTAGATTTCAAAATTCATTATGCCAGGAGGGCCATTCTTAGAGTACGGAATAAATATAAATTTAGGTTTTACTCAAAATCAACTTTGTGGCTTTTGTAGATGAGAAATAATAAGTAGATAAGAAATGATAAGTAAACATAAATGGCTAACCTACTGTGATGTACTAGAATTTTCTGAAGAAGATTGTATAATGACATTAAGAGATTTGACAATAGGATATCCTTGCGAATGGTTTTCTTATGTACAATGATCAGAAATCCATAAGGTAAATAAAACATTTTATAATTTTGAGCAATGTAAAACTGAGTTTGAAATAAAATTAAGTAGTAATGATGAGCATGTTATTGCTAAAACATACACAATTTTGTTAAAATATGAGACAGAAGAACTAGTGAAATAATGCATAATAAAATGGGCTAAAAACTTTGGCTACAATATGCAAATGAAACATTTGGAAAATATGTGCCTTAAAACATTGAAATTTACATTATGTTCTAAGTTTTAAAAAATGATGTATCATTGGTATCGTCACCAAAGGAATTATCTACAATGTATAATGGTGTTTTGAATCTTTGCTGGAAAGGTGAACATGGCATTTTATCATGATGGTGGGTGTCTAAAAGAACAAAATATCTTGGACACAATACATATATTAATTCAGAAGATTTTAAAAATTAAAGTATAACTGGAAACAGAGACATTTCTTTTGGAACTAATGGAGAAAAAGTCACGAAACTTCATTTTTGTATATGACAACTGCAGCAAGATTATTATATACTCAAAAGTGGAAAGGTTTAATGCTACCCACAATGCAGGAATTGTAGGTGAAGGTGATGGAGTTTGCAGAGATCACTAAATTAACTTCCTTGATCAGAGATATCAAATAACTACATATATTGTTGACTGAAAATTGGAAATTCCTTATGGACTTTTTGCTTGGAACAGAAAAAATGCATGTATGATTTGTGGTTTTAATGATTAGAAAAAAATGGATAATAGAAAAAGTGAGTGTTTTTGTAATCATAGAGTAAGAGATAATTTTGTAACCATATTTATATTTTCTGCAGAGGAAATAAGAAGCTTTTTTGTTTCTTTTCATTCTTTCTTACTGCACTTTCCTTTTTCTTTTTTGTTGTTTCTATTTTGCATTGGGTTAGTTTTTATGTTCTCTTTAAAACTTTTAATATATATATATATATATATATATATATATATATATATATATATATATATATATATATTTAAGATAGCTTGGGCTTCTTTCTTTGAGTGGCAGTGTCCTGTCACCTTAGCAACTAGGCTGTCACACTTCTCTTGGCCAGGGCCCTTATCATGTTGCTGCCTGGGCTGGTTACCTTGGTAACCAGTGCAGCAGCCAAGGCAACCAGCCCCAGTTCTGGTCCCCTGCTGGAGGCAGGTCTCCTTTACTTGCCAAATTGAGGTGAACCATACAATCCTTGTTGGCTTTGAGTTCAGAGGTTTCACATGGGCAGACTGGTATTAAAATCTCTGCTTTCATCTCTGTAAAGGTTGAAACCTTCAGGACTGTTGAAATTAAGGCAACTGCAATAGGTCTTAAAAACTAAAACACAACAGTAATAAATAATAAATCAGTATAAGAGTAAGACATTTCTCCCTCCCCCATGTGCTGTTTCCATTTCTCACAATCTCACATATCTCAAGCTCATCATTGCAGAAGTTGAACTGAGATTAGATAATATATTAAAGATTCCTGGTATTCCAGCCTGCCATAAGAGTTTTCTAGTACATACTAGAATACTTAACTCAGTATGCTAGTGATTGAATCCCAAGAATTAAATGTTACATTTGTTGACCCAGTGATTATATATAATGATTCCTTCTTAAATACATTTTTTCCATATTAAAGAGACCATTTGGTCCCATGGTTTTCTGAGGAACAAAAAACAACGATACAAGAAGAGAAATAGCTAAAAAGCACAATTAAAAAGAAAAATGAAATAGGTCAGACCTCATTCTGGAACCTCCCTTCTCTTGGGGGGCAGCTGTTCAGATTTGTCTGGGGCCTCTTCCAAGGTGGTCCACAGACTTTCAGAAGATTTACTGTATTAAGCACTTTACGAATAAATTCGAGTGATATTCAGAATGCTGCTAGTTTTATTTTGTAAGATTTCTTTTCATTTTATTATTTGTTAATTTATTTTGTAAGGTTTCTTTTCCCACCTTCTTTATTTCAAAATATATGGTTGTGAATAAGGTAGTTTGAGGAGTCATGTGTCTGTACAGCCCTTTTGGTTCATAGCATGCAGTGTGAAGGGAGCATCTTTTAACAAGACAGATCACTTTTTAAAGAGACACTCTTTGTTCCTGAATAAGACTCCTTTGATCCTGATTATTGTAGGTATGATTTTTCCAGTGAAACCATTTCTGACTTGGATAACCTACTTGAGAGAGTAGTTGCCATTCCTAGAGAGACTGGTACAAGAAAAATGTGGCACAGAAAACAGATACTAAATTGTAAGGATTTATAAGACTTGAGTCAAGAAGCTCTCTCCTGACTTGTTATTTCAGGACATGTCTGGATGTATAATGAAGTTCCTCTAGATATTTGGGTGACTCCCACTCTAATGGGATTGCAGAGGGGCTTAAAGAACTGCTCTTTTCCAAGCTATGTTCTGGGCTGGTTTAAGCCTTTTGTTAAGTGTTTTGTTGTTTATCTAATTTGCCATCTTCTTGACTGATATTGATAGATGATAGATAGATAGATAGATAGATAGATAGATAGATAGATAGATAGATAGATAGATAGATAGATAGATAGATAGATAGATAGATAGATGATGGATGGATGGATGGATGGATGGATGGATGGATGGATGGAGAGAGGGAGGGAGGGAGGAAGGGAGGGAGGGAGGGAGAGGGAGAGAGAGAGATCACCACACAAACACATTATTTGGATTATGTTTTCTTTGCAGTCAAATGGTCTTAACACTCTCTGAGAGCAGCTGTGGTTACTTGGGGTTTAATCTGTGACCTCAGGATCACCTGAATCAGAGGAGTGGAATTTACTGCATTGTAAATTGGGGATAGGTAGTGTCTTATCCCTCCTCCTCTGTTCAGAGAGGGCTGTTCAATGTTAACACTTCATCTGCCTTTTCATGTGAAAGAACAATTGTGACAAGGAATCCCCACAGGTTTGCTCATTTTTACTGGCATATTAGTAAGCTTAAGGCTGCATTTATTGGGGACTGAGCTAGCAGTGGGCATGGCTTACCTTTTTTCTCTGTTCTCCCCCACCACCCGTTTGTTTGTTTGTTTTGCTCTTCCTATTCTTTCTTGAACAGCAAAAACAAAATGACCACATATTGTGTGACCACAATCAATCACTTTTTTTCTGAAATATGGTAGAGGGCCACATGAATTTAGTCCAAAGCTGCCCGTGTGCTCCTAAGTTTGTAGGTTGTTCACTCCCACAGCTCCTCTTTGATGTAGTTCAGAAGTTTCAGCTCACACAATATGTGGTCATTTTGTTCCAAATGGACCAGTTTCTTAAAGTGCTTCCGAAAAGCATCCCATTTAATCACAGTCCTGGAAGTCCATAAATGAACTGGAACTGTGCCTTTTTCTGTTATCAGTCATCAAAGTCTATGTTTTTATTTTTCTGCAGTTATAAAAATCGTAAACATAGGAGCAAATCATTTTGTCATTTAAAAAAATTGTTTTTACATTTCAAGAGTTACAAAGTGCTCAAAAGAGACCCTGAACAAGTACAAGGAAGGATAAAAGAAGGGAGGGGAAAGAAATGTCTAAAGCCAGGCATTAAGAGGTTCTTCTGACTTAAAAGATACTGCTGAAGCAATTCCCAAGATACATGAGTCTTCATTTTGCAAGTTTTGGGAATCCCGCTGAGATTTCGCAGGTTTTGCATTCATCTGCCTCCACTGTATTTATCTGAGCAAAAGCTAACTCTTTCTGAACTAACAGCCTCAGGAACCCAAAGGGCAAGCATTTTCGTGAACCAACACCGCACTGAAAGTCAGCATGCCCCAATGCTTGTTATGGGTAACTCGTCTGAGTTTTTGTAACATTTCACAGTAGATTTCTGAATTGATAGTTTATTTATTTATTTATTTATTAATTTAATTTATATCCCGCCCTTCTCCTTACGGACTCAGGGCGGCTAACAACCAGATAAAACACTAATCCCCAAAAACTACAAATTTAAAAACATAAGTAAAAACAAATATTAGTAATTTGGTCAAGTTAATTTAAAAATTGCTTTAAACCCCATTAAAATTTTCCCCTAGGCCAGTCCTGCAAGTTGG